>NC_035436.2:106337534-106639507 GCF_002127325.2 Helianthus annuus
AAAATTCTTGTAAAGATCTCCACGCCACTTGGATTTCATGTTCTCATGAATGTGCCTCAAACAAAATCTGTGCTCAACATTAGGAAAAACAGCTAGCATAGCAGGAATCAGACCCTGTGATACAAAATGCAATTAATGACAATATTTTGCTACAAAAGTTTTTTGCAATGTTTTAATTAAGACAACATGACCTTAACAACTTATTACCTTTTGTCTGTCACTGATGAAGGTGAAACAAGAGTTAACCGTACACCCTAGGTCATCTCTCAACAGTTGCAAAAACCATTTCCAGGTTTGTGTTGTTTCTGCCTCAACAAGGGCATAACAAACTGGATATATGCTATTGTTCCCATCAATACCAACAGCACTCAAGATCTGTCCAGGAAATGGACCTTTCATGAAACAACCATCCACACCCAGCAATGGTCTTCCAATCATCTTAAATCCTCTCATCATAGAGGCAAAACAAAAATAAACCCTCCGAAACTGCCTTGTAGGACTAGCTGAGTTCCCACATGGCTCCACATCAATTTTAATTGTACTACCTGGGTTGGCTTTTAGAAGTTCATCACAGTATGACCTTAGCAGACCATAATGTTCTTGGTAATCACCATAGATCTTCGTAGTTGCTATCCTTTTGGCTCTAAAGACCTTAGGAAGTGATATTTCAAGTTGATGCTTCCGAAGCAGTTGACTTTGGATTGCTTGAATTGGCATGTCTGGATTGCTTTCAATCATAGGTTGGATCTCTCTGGCAATCGAACTCATTGTATACAAAGAAACGGCCCTTGTTGTCAAACAATTGTGTTGATTATGAATGGTCTTCACACACCACTTATCCTTGTCTGTGTTCCTTGAGATGTGAACTGCCCAAGGACATGTGGGCTTGGTATGCCTTTTAAGGTGCTTGTATTTTTGCCCTACTTTGGTGCATTTACTATTTTGCCCCTCTTCTCCCTTTCTTTTTACAGGACCAAGTAGTGGTGGATTGCTTCCAAAACATACTACCCTATACCTTAACAATTCATTTTTTAGAATAAACACATCCCTCCTTGCCTTAAGAGCATAATCTTTCACCATCTGATTCATCTTTTTCTTGTCATCAATAAGCTGACCAATATAGAATGGCATATCATTTGGACCTTTTGAAGCACTCTTGTTTCTCCTCCTTATCTTCCTTGCAACCTTATCTGTAAGGGTTGAATTTTCATCCGATCCACTTTCAAAATCCTCCAGGTCTATAGACACATGACCTTCTTCGCTTCTGTCATCATCATGATCCCCATCACTTGAACCATCCAGCTCTTCCCTAGTAAAATCAACATTAGCCCTGAACCTCTGCATATCCACCTCTATTTCATAAACCAAATTATCTTCCTCAACATACTCATAATCAGGATCACTTCCTTCACTCTCTTCTTCATCTTCATTCATACTATGATTCTGATTATTTATTGTAAATGATGCTGGAACAATTACTTTACATGCCCCTACAGGACCTTCACTTGTATTTTCCAATATTGTTGACATCCCGTGTTCAACATACATGTCTATCATGTTGGCTCCTTGACGCACATTAGCAAAGACCCCTACTAAGTCAACATCACATTTTAATGTACTAAGACCAAAATCCAACGAACAGTACGGTTCCTTGTAATGAATGCAGAAAAACAAACCATCGTTGTATCCTAATTTCTTAACCATCTCCTCTAAAACATCAGTATTCAACACTCTACAATCTACATGATCAATGTAGTTCATCTTCCCACCAAGGTATCTCCTATTTGGGTTTTCTACAAAACTACCTCCATGGTGAATTTTAATGGTAAATTGAGATGGGGTTTCTCCTGTAAACACAAATCAACAACAAATTAACACAGAAAAAAGTTAAACTTTTACCTAATTCAGACCCCTTTGTGCTTGCATGTCACTTACGGTACATTTCACCCGGTTCGAAATACTGATCTTCAGCTCGTATCTTCCACAATCGAAGATCCATGCTCGTAACAGACTTCTAATCTGTTGTAATTGTTGAAGAATGCCTGATCGCCAGTGCAGAGGTCTTCAATTTCGATTTAGGGTTTACTTCAGGGTTTCAAAGTGATGAATTGGTGATTAAATGAGGTTGCAGGTCAACACTAAAGCGAAATTACCTAATTGCCCTTTGACCATTAACAGAAGTCGCTAACATCTAACGGAAACATGGTCCGGGGGGTAAAAGTGCGACATAAGGCTGAACAGTGGGGGTTAAAATTGCAATTATTTCCTTAGGGGGGTAGACATGCCAATGACCCCTAACCTCAGGGGGTAAAATTGCAGTTTACTCTAAAATTAAATGTAAAAGGTGGTGATGATGTGGCAATGTTTTTAAGTGTTTTTGTATTTTTTTATTGGGTGGGTTTTTGATGTTTTTGAAGGGTGAGTGTTTTTATGATGTGACAGCTGACTGGACATGTTTTTAGGCGTTTTTAATTGTTCTTAGAGCATCCACAATAGGATGTATGTTGATGTTTTTAAGGAGAGAGACAAGTGAGGTGGATGAGAGATGGTGTGAGGTGGAGGAGAGAAGGTGTGGTGGTGTATGTAGAGGAAAACATGTATTTGAGAAGAGAGAAAGGTGTTGTGAGAGGGAATGAGGAAAGAGGAGAGATGAGAGAGAGTGTTGTTTTTGGATGATAATATAGGGCAAGAGAGAGAATATATGTGATTGATGGGGCAATGCCACCTTGGCATTTGGCACAATAAAAACATAAAAAAAAGACGCCTTATTGGGATGCTCTTGTCACGGAGTTATTCTTAAAACTAATCCCGTGACATCTTGCTCTAAAAACTCAACTCCTGTAGCGTATCTAGAACGTTGACTCTGATGTGATTTTCATCGCGTCTGGTCGTGCTGCGAAATCACCAGGTTTTGGAGCATTGACTTATCTGGTCTGTCGTCTTGATCGTTTACTCAAGAGCTTCATCATCATCTAGATTGATCAATATGGTGTGTTTCTTTCTCTATTCCACTTTCGAGTTTGATTTCTCACACTAACAAACATATTCATTCACATGTAGACAAGTAAGCTGCAGTTGTATTCTTTCTTCATGAGCAGTTGCTCTTTTCTGTCCGCATTGCTCTCAATTTGAAAGGGTTTTTTAATTCATCAAACTGAATGTTATTTGACCACCTAATTACAGATGCTTAATTTCAATCTGTTGTTGTTTGTGTATTGCTGCTAACAGGGCTTGATTATGAATACAAGGCCATTAATCTGTTCAAAAACGAGCAAAGTCATCCTGGTAACCATTTAAATCTAGGGTTGGGCTTGCTTTCTATCTTCTTCTTCCTCTATTTAAAAACAAATTGCTATAATACTTTTGAGACAAAGTAAATCAAACTTGTGGATGAAAATCATAACCAACTAAGGAACTCATGTAACAAAATAAAAATACTCATTTCAAGAAACTATTAGTAATTGAGTAAAATAATTGGCCGTTCACCTGGCGCTATACGCGTGCCTGTATTAGTATACAAGGAACTGAAAAGGGCCATACCCCGGTGCCACGCCTTAGGTGACAGGGGAGGGGGTGTGCCTTCAGTATGAAGGTCAATGGTCAATGCTGCAAGTTTCTAGAATGCGTACCGGAACGCTAGCCACTACAAACGGAAACACATTTCGGATTGATTAAAAACGTGTATCTACTAATTGGAACACCATTATAGTACACAATCGGGAACGGTCCAATTTAGAGATTGGGCTGACTTTGTACCGCGGTACACGGGTCTTTTAGGGTAGCCTGTGACTATGGATGGTATGAACTCCTTTTTTTGTTGAAGGGGGGTTAAAAATAGTAAAATGTGGCACTAACTCTTTTGCAAGACCTATTTATATATTGTAACTTACTACTCCCTTTTGATCTTGTGTAGAGTATTTGAAGATGAATCCTATTGGGTATGTGCCTGCCCTTGTGGATGGTGACATAGTACTTGCTGATTCTTTTGCAATCATATTGGTTAGTAACTTCCTCATGGAAATGCTGTAATTGTATTCCCAAGCTTTTTTATTATTCAATTCATATGATACAGTACCTTGAAGAGAAGTACCCTCAGCATCCTTTGTTACCTCGTGACCTTGTCAAAAAGGCAATAAATTATCAGGTAATATCATTTGGTTTCTTGTTCCCTAGTCCTCTCTCATACACACACACACACACGCTTGATGATGATTACACAGAAAGGCTTATCAATATAACAGTTATTCGCCAGCAACCGTAGAGTGAAAACCACCTCCTTGTGTGATTGATGGAAGCCATTAAGTGAAAACCATGATGTTGGCAGCATTCACATGTATCAAAACAGTTGAATGTAATAATATGCCAATCATGTGTCTGCAATAAAACGAATTCTTTACATGGCAATATGGTATGATAAAGAGATCTTCACTTTCTTAAAACCTTGTTAACATGCTTACATTTTTTAATAAATAGGCAATTTAAGATTACTTGTTTTGGCACATAAATATGTTGAATGTGGTTTTAGTAGTTATTAATGTGTACCGGTACCTTTTATGGTCGTAGATGCATAATCAAGGTTAAGTTTTGTGGTTTATGTGGCGAATTCTTACGTCTTCTTGGTATTTCTGAAGTCACATTCTTACAAAACTGTAGGTTGCAAATATTGTTGCTTCGAGCATACAACCTCTTCTAGCATTACCTGTTATGGTGAGTGAAATATCTTTTCCAAATTCCATCACAATAATTTGCAACACATGAATTTGTATGTCTTTCATCATCCCAACTTGTAGAACTATATTGGAGAAAATGTTGGTGAAGATGTTTATAAGCATGCTGCAAAAGGTGTGACAACCGGTAATTAACGCCCTTTAATTACGCGATTAACAAACGTTTAAGGCAATGATTAATAGCGTTAAGGCACGAATTAACTTAATTAGGCTCTTGGTATGCCTAGGAACGCTTATCGGACGTTACAATGCGCGTATGAGGATTTTCGGGAAATCTGCTGGATATTAAGTGATAACGAACTAACACCGTAAAAATTACTGACAACGCCGACAAATACAAAGTCTATACGTATAACTTATACTTATGAATGTGGTTTTGTGAAAACGTCATGTTTTCGAACAACACAAAACGCAAACGCGAACGAAAAACGCGGAAACAGTAACGCACCGACAATCAATGACGAAACGAAAGCACCGGCTGTGAATTCCGTCTCGATGTTAATATAATATGATATATTTAGCTTCGTTTTTAAATTTTATTACCCGCAGTTGAAAACGGATCGAAAAACGAGTTAGAAACGACAGACGGAACATTTTACGCGATTTTACGCAACCGACGATCGGACGCGCCAATAACGACTACCGACACTAATTACGTATTTTTGATCCTAAAATTTTATCCTACGGAATTTTTACAACGATCGGGTTGAAAACGGGTTCATAATATGCTGACGGGCCACTTGAAACACGAGATGGGGCTTGTGGGCCTTGGGTCCAAGCCCGAGCCCACAAGAAAACCCTAAGTATAAATTGTAGTGTTAACCTTATCTTTGAGATGGGAAACCTCAGACCAAACACGCACACAATCCCATCTGGTCTTTCTTCTCTTTCATTATTCTCTTAAGCAAACCCTAAACACACCACCACACCCACAGAACATTCATCCCTCTCTCTCACACAAGAATAACTCGATCAGATTCCGGCCACTTCTCCGGTGGATCACGAACACCCACAATAGCCCCCCTTTCCCTGCTCCTCTCGAGCTCCGACGTCTGGAGTCGGTGCCGATGAGACCCCATGACTCTCCAACCTTCTCCTCACCTTAAAAATCACCATTTTAGCTCCTTTTTACTCCATTAAAGGACCACCACCAGATGGTGGTGGCGTGCGGTGACAATACACAGAGAGAACAGAGAGAGCGAGAGGCAACGACGGAGGGGGGGGGGTTATTGCTCGTTTTTCTGGCGACCTTGCCGGTGAACTGATGATGCGGCGAAGATGATGAAGACCCGGTGTGATAATGATGACGATGTCCGAAGACGGGTTTTGGGTTTGGGTGACGTTTCAGTTCGGATCAAATTTTGTTCGGGTTTGGCGCCGGTGGTGCTAGGCGGCTTTGAGTTCAGATTTGGTGGATTTTGAATTTCGGCTGACTGTTGATGTTGTGAGTTAGTAATTTGCTCAGAGAGTTTATGTTCTAGTTCTTTTTCTTAAGGTAAATGTCGTATAAACTTCAGATTTCAAAATATATGTTAGTTATATGTATTCTTTTTGGTTAAGAATTAACTGTTCAATACGGGTCAGATCTCGGGTTCTCGGTTTGGTTCGGTCAACAGGAGTCAACGCGGTTAAGGGTTCAGTTCGAGTCATGCTGCTTCGGGTCAGCCGCGCTCAACGGTCAACAGTGGTTTGACTCGGTCAAACCAAGTCAACTCAGGCAATACGGGTCAACTGGTCAACAGATTCGGTTCGGTCAGTGGTTCGGGTCAAGCGGCTTCGGGTCAGACTCAGTCTCGGTTTCGGGTGACTCGGTCAAACCGAGTCAACTCGGTCAACAACGGTCAAACAGGTCAACGCCCGGTCAACACGAAGGACCCGGTAAAGTTTTAAGCGTAGCGAATTAGTTACGTTAGATTTTATATAGTTAAACGCGAAACCGAGCTCGACCGATACCGTTAGTGGTTAATTACGTTTTATTTTTGTCGTATTTGATAAAGATTTAGTATACATTATGTGAATTGATTGTATTATTGTTGAGATTTGACAAAAATACGACGACTTTTTATGTCGGGTTATTCGAAAAACAAAGGGAACTTTGCACGATTTTCGTTAAAAACTTGGTTTACGAAACGTATATTGTTATAAAAACTGTCCGAGTTTTTATTAATAAATGCAAATACGGATGTATTTATTTGGTGACTTATTACTTAACAAAATTCGAGTTTATCATAAAGACATAATTAAGTTAGCGGCGATTTCCAAAACATGTTGAAACTAGAACACTTTTATAAAATAAATATAATTTTCTATATTTATTCAAACATCGATATTTCCGAATACTTTTACAAGATAAATATAACGTTTATATTTATTTTGAACACCGATACTTCTAAACGCTTTTATAAAATAAATATAACTGTTTATATTTATTTCAAACGACGTTACTTCGTATTAGATTATAAAATCAATTTAATCGCTTATATTTAATTTAAATGTCGACTTTAGACTCTCTTACCAACTAAATATAGTTTTTATATTTAGTTCAAATGACTGAATTCGGAGTTTATATTTTAAACTCATGACTTAAAATATATGTATATATATACACACACACACTTTTATTTCCATCTTACGAAAACTAGAACGACACGAACCGCTATCCACCTACGTATGTCTATTCACGACGACTAACACGGCATCGCAAGTATATAGTTATATTTGAATATATATAAATATATATATATATTAATCACTCGAAAACTAAGTCGATCTCGAATAACTATAGAATGGCAATTCTAAGCCAAGATAACACTACCTTAGAGTCGTTTAGTTAACGAGTCGGTAGAGCTCGGACACGTAGTTTAACTATGTTGTTTTATTAGAAAACTTATAAGTATTCCTTCGTAGGAATGTCGTAGTTGCACGCTAGCTAAATACACGTTCTTGGAACAACACTACGGAATCACGCTAAGCTGGCATTGCACAGGAATGTCAAGGTGAGTTCATAACCCCCACTTTTTACTGTTTTACATTTTTTTTATAAATGTTTTCGGGGGTGGAAAGACATGCAAGTTTTGCAAAAACACAATGTTTCGATAAACAAAAATCACATGTTTCTAAACCATTTCGTAACAGGATTTCAACGAACTCAAATGGTTTACCAAAAGGTTTAATCCAAACTTACCGGTTCTTACAACAATACAAGGTTTTCGAAACATGCATGAGTTTCAATGACGTGGGCAAAGGCCCAAGGACATGGGCAAAGGCCCAAGGACATGGGCAAAGGCCCAATAACACTAGGTGTGTAGCTATGGAATTAGATGATAACAGATCACTGTGCGTAAGTAGGAGGATGACATTAGTAACCATTAATCACGTAGTGACCAAGGTGCAAAAGGTATAGATCTATCGAGTTTGAGGCGCGCTCCACTCCGGGTTTGTTAACCCTTTATGAGTGCTTTTGTGATCCCAATTGATAACAAAGTTGTCTCGGTTTGGTTACTTACTTATGGCATAGGTCAGTGTATTAGCTACACACTGATTGATCCTTAGATTCCATAGGTATCCTACATACTATGATTTCAATACCGGTTTACAAAGATAACAGAAATCGTTTCAATACCAGCTTACAGATATGACAGAAAATATTTCATTACTGGTTTACAAACTCAACAGTTACATATATCGGTTTATAAACATAACAGAAAACATTTCGTTATCGATATACAAAGACGACATTTCAAATGCTTTGAGATATTAAGATCTCATAAACCGGTTTTTCAAATGCAAGATTTCAAGTGTTTTAAAACGCATTTGATACAAAACAAACAAACTATGAACTCGCTCAACTTTATGTTGATTTTTCGCATGTTCTTTCTCAGGTTGCATTTTCAAAACTACGGAACGGTTGGAATAGAAGAACCCATGGGAATTCGAGTACTTAGCGGCCGTTCACTGTTTAGAAGTCTTAGCTCAAATACTTCCGCTGTGCAATGAAGATACCAGTCCAGTCACGCCAGCTCTGATATTTCGGGGTGTGACAGATTGGTATCAGAGCTATAGGTTTCAGCGAATTAGGTTTTTGTAGAAACACCTAGGCTTTAACCTCACTATCCTCTAGGGACTTAGATATCAAGAATTGAACGCATACAGAAGGCCTAAGACTCGAATATGGGTTCCAACCGTTGCCAAGAACAATGAGTCAACTGTTTTGATTTTAAACATGCACAAAAGTTGCGTTTGATACACGATACACGAAACAGATTCATACATTAAGCAAAACTTTGAGAGTTTTGGATAACATGCAATTAAGACCTTTGTAAAGCTTATGTTGAAACTCATTAAAGATCCTCATTTAGAAACCGTGACTAACAACTCGGGCAAACGTCATTATCTATATTGTCTATGCTTTTTAGTTACCCGAGCAGGTAATCTACGTGGAACGAAACGCTAGTGCACAAGTATACATGAAACTTAAACTATACGTCAACGGACGTCGGAGTACATCACACACGACTTTCGAGGCAAGGCCTTGGGGAGACCACAATGGTCACGACAACAACGATGCTAACCCCGTCAGCGGGATAACAACAACCGAAATGCAGTACTTTGCCACATGATCTTGCAAATGACACGAATCACGCTGAGGTACATTTAACTGGGATTTCACAACAATCTATACTTACTCTAATGAGACGCACAACTATTGGCGCTGCAAAAGAAGTCACACGTCTTCGCATTTCCCCTATTTCATGAATGGCAAATACGCAATGTTCGGCATTCCATGGTAATCTCATCTAGCAACCGATCATCACGTGAACTTCCAGGTAAAGTCCTTAAATTTCTTTTGTTGAAATTTCGACTTCTTGCATATAGTGAGTAGATTTTTGCATTTCTACTCCCCCTTAATGGTCATTTCATCACGGAGATTTTCTTACATAATAGCGAATACACAATTGCTTCATTCTAGACAAATTCATACGTTACACATGCGTTGTTTGTTACGCATGTTGCTTCACTCGAAATTGTTGCTTTATCCAATCATTGCATTGTGATCTAAATGACCTACGTTATTGTTAAGTGTTGACTCCTTGTTATCGAGTCAACGGATCTCTTGGAAAACTCGGTTTCTTTTGTGTGGTATACATGGTTTTTCATTGTAACCATGTCGAAACTTTCTTATTGATACATGCATTCATTGTTGGAATGTGTTCAAATCAAGTACAATTGTTGAACTTGCTCGTAATATATATTCGATTCAAGACTCCATATGATGGATTGAGGCCATCATATTCGAAATAACCCCAACAAGCACTTTATTTGCTTTGAACCATAACAAGCTTGTTTGGTCTTCGACTTCATTGAATCGTTTCTTTGAATACGATCACCTTGTGGTGGCGTTCTCACGAGTTTGAAGCTTGCGCTAATCTCGTTGCTCACATTATGTACGAATTTAATTATTTATTTGTTTATTGATATTAAATCCGCTTTGTTGGTTTATCATATTAAAGCAACCTTAACACAATCGTGTGTTAAGATAATGGTACACAAATTTATGTCATATTCCGGTGTACCTCTTAACGGTTCATTCATCATCAATCGAACATTTTGCGATACTTAGTGCTCTTTCATCTTTGATCGAAAAACATTATTTATTTGTTTCATTTCAATCGAAAATCCTATGAGATTTGTTTGAAACAAACATTCAGATTTACTTTGTTGAACCTTTCATCTGATTTCATACACGGTGAACTTGTTTGATCACCACTATTATTGAATTATTTCAATCTCTACGACACCTTGTAGTGTCGGTATAAACTTGTAGCTTGGGCTAATTATGATCGAGCGTTTCCTGCAAAACACAGGTGATATTTGTTCGGTCACCGCTATTATTGAATTGTTTCATTCACAACGACACCTTGTGGCGTCGGTATAAACTTGTAGCTTGCGCTAATCATGATCGATCGTTTCATGCAAAACTACGTACGCTCTTTGTTTCATTCACGTACGCTCTTTACACCAGGTTCGGTTGTATTTCATTTTGGTGTATCCTTGCAACACGTTGATTCTATTCATTTAATGGTTCAAGAGTTGATAAATCATTTTTATGATTCTACTTATTTGAGTTTGTTGAATTCGAGTTTCACTTATACAACAACCAACGCTAGATTTCGTTGGTAGTAAATTCTATTGTTTCAAAAAAATTGATTTGCATATTGTGAACGTTCATTCGGAATTCTCTTGGTCGAAATTTCCTCCCTTGTTGAACCCCGTAAACTTGGTCGCATTGGTGATATACTACGCTTCGTTCACTTGACATCGATTTCTAGAACAAACTCAGTTGAACCATTGGGTTCTTATTAATGCAAAATGTCCTTACGTTCACGTAATCTGAATAAGTCTTAACTTGATTACGCGGTCATTCACTTTGGTATTATTCGGACTTACCTGCGAACAACACAACTCTGAGGAGATAACATAGACTAAATTTCGAGGACGAAATTTCTACAACAGGGGGAGAATGTGACAACCGGTAATTAACGCCCTTTAATTACGCGATTAACAAACGTTTAAGGCAATGATTAATAGCGTTAAGGCACGAATTAACTTAATTAGGCTCTTGGTATGCCTAGGAACGCTTATCGGACGTTACAATGCGCGTATGAGGATTTTCGGGAAATCTGCTGGATATTAAGTGATAACGAACTAACACCGTAAAAATTACTGACAACGCCGACAAATACAAAGTCTATACGTATAACTTATACTTATGAATGTGGTTTTGTGAAAACGTCATGTTTTCGAACAACACAAAACGCAAACGCGAACGAAAAACGCGGAAACAGTAACGCACCGACAATCAATGACGAAACGAAAGCACCGGCTGTGAATTCCGTCTCGATGTTAATATAATATGATATATTTAGCTTCGTTTTTAAATTTTATTACCCGCAGTTGAAAACGGATCGAAAAACGAGTTAGAAACGACAGACGGAACATTTTACGCGATTTTACGCAACCGACGATCGGACGCGCCAATAACGACTACCGACACTAATTACGTATTTTTGATCCTAAAATTTTATCCTACGGAATTTTTACAACGATCGGGTTGAAAACGGGTTCATAATATGCTGACGGGCCACTTGAAACACGAGATGGGGCTTGTGGGCCTTGGGTCCAAGCCCGAGCCCACAAGAAAACCCTAAGTATAAATTGTAGTGTTAACCTTATCTTTGAGATGGGAAACCTCAGACCAAACACGCACACAATCCCATCTGGTCTTTCTTCTCTTTCATTATTCTCTTAAGCAAACCCTAAACACACCACCACACCCACAGAACATTCATCCCTCTCTCTCACACAAGAATAACTCGATCAGATTCCGGCCACTTCTCCGGTGGATCACGAACACCCACAATAGCCCCCCTTTCCCTGCTCCTCTCGAGCTCCGACGTCTGGAGTCGGTGCCGATGAGACCCCATGACTCTCCAACCTTCTCCTCACCTTAAAAATCACCATTTTAGCTCCTTTTTACTCCATTAAAGGACCACCACCAGATGGTGGTGGCGTGCGGTGACAATACACAGAGAGAACAGAGAGAGCGAGAGGCAACGACGGAGGGGGGGGGGGGTTATTGCTCGTTTTTCTGGCGACCTTGCCGGTGAACTGATGATGCGGCGAAGATGATGAAGACCCGGTGTGATAATGATGACGATGTCCGAAGACGGGTTTTGGGTTTGGGTGACGTTTCAGTTCGGATCAATTTTTGTTCGGGTTTGGCGCCGGTGGTGCTAGGCGGCTTTGAGTTCAGATTTGGTGGATTTTGAATTTCGGCTGACTGTTGATGTTGTGAGTTAGTAATTTGCTCAGAGAGTTTATGTTCTAGTTCTTTTTCTTAAGGTAAATGTCGTATAAACTTCAGATTTCAAAATATATGTTAGTTATATGTATTCTTTTTGGTTAAGAATTAACTGTTCAATACGGGTCAGATCTCGGGTTCTCGGTTTGGTTCGGTCAACAGGAGTCAACGCGGTTAAGGGTTCAGTTCGAGTCATGCTGCTTCGGGTCAGCCGCGCTCAACGGTCAACAGTGGTTTGACTCGGTCAAACCAAGTCAACTCAGGCAATACGGGTCAACTGGTCAACAGATTCGGTTCGGTCAGTGGTTCGGGTCAAGCGGCTTCGGGTCAGACTCAGTCTCGGTTTCGGGTGACTCGGTCAAACCGAGTCAACTCGGTCAACAACGGTCAAACAGGTCAACGCCCGGTCAACACGAAGGACCCGGTAAAGTTTTAAGCGTAGCGAATTAGTTACGTTAGATTTTTTATAGTTAAACGCGAAACCGAGCTCGACCGATACCGTTAGTGGTTAATTACGTTTTATTTTTGTCGTATTTGATAAAGATTTAGTATACATTATGTGAATTGATTGTATTATTGTTGAGATTTGACAAAAATACGACGACTTTTTATGTCGGGTTATTCGAAAAACAAAGGGAACTTTGCACGATTTTCGTTAAAAACTTGGTTTACGAAACGTATATTGTTATAAAAACTGTCCGAGTTTTTATTAATAAATGCAAATACGGATGTATTTATTTGGTGACTTATTACTTAACAAAATTCGAGTTTATCATAAAGACATAATTAAGTTAGCGGCGATTTCCAAAACATGTTGAAACTAGAACACTTTTATAAAATAAATATAATTTTCTATATTTATTCAAACATCGATATTTCCGAATACTTTTACAAGATAAATATAACGTTTATATTTATTTTGAACACCGATACTTCTAAACGCTTTTATAAAATAAATATAACTGTTTATATTTATTTCAAACGACGTTACTTCGTATTAGATTATAAAATCAATTTAATCACTTATATTTAATTTAAATGTCGACTTTAGACTCTCTTACCAACTAAATATAGTTTTTATATTTAGTTCAAATGACTGAATTCGGAGTTTATATTTTAAACTCATGACTTAAAATATATGTATATATATACACACACACACTTTTATTTCCATCTTACGAAAACTAGAACGACACGAACCGCTATCCACCTACGTATGTCTATTCACGACGACTAACACGGCATCGCAAGTATATAGTTATATTTGAATATATATAAATATATATATATATTAATCACTCGAAAACTAAGTCGATCTCGAATAACTATAGAATGGCAATTCTAAGCCAAGATAACACTACCTTAGAGTCGTTTAGTTAACGAGTCGGTAGAGCTCGGACACGTAGTTTAACTATGTTGTTTTATTAGAAAACTTATAAGTATTCCTTCGTAGGAATGTCGTAGTTGCACGCTAGCTAAATACACGTTCTTGGAACAACACTACGGAATCACGCTAAGCTGGCATTGCACAGGAATGTCAAGGTGAGTTCATAACCCCCACTTTTTACTGTTTTACATTTTTTTTTATAAATGTTTTCGGGGGTGGAAAGACATGCAAGTTTTGCAAAAACACAATGTTTCGATAAACAAAAATCACATGTTTCTAAACCATTTCGTAACAGGATTTCAACGAACTCAAATGGTTTACCAAAAGGTTTAATCCAAACTTACCGGTTCTTACAACAATACAAGGTTTTCGAAACATGCATGAGTTTCAATGACGTGGGCAAAGGCCCAAGGACATGGGCAAAGGCCCAAGGACATGGGCAAAGGCCCAATAACACTAGGTGTGTAGCTATGGAATTAGATGATAACAGATCACTGTGCGTAAGTAGGAGGATGACATTAGTAACCATTAATCACGTAGTGACCAAGGTGCAAAAGGTATAGATCTATCGAGTTTGAGGCGCGCTCCACTCCGGGTTTGTTAACCCTTTATGAGTGCTTTTGTGATCCCAATTGATAACAAAGTTGTCTCGGTTTGGTTACTTACTTATGGCATAGGTCAGTGTATTAGCTACACACTGATTGATCCTTAGATTCCATAGGTATCCTACATACTATGATTTCAATACCGGTTTACAAAGATAACAGAAATCGTTTCAATACCAGCTTACAGATATGACAGAAAATATTTCATTACTGGTTTACAAACTCAACAGTTACATATATCGGTTTATAAACATAACAGAAAACATTTCGTTATCGATATACAAAGACGACATTTCAAATGCTTTGAGATATTAAGATCTCATAAACCGGTTTTTCAAATGCAAGATTTCAAGTGTTTTAAAACGCATTTGATACAAAACAAACAAACTATGAACTCGCTCAACTTTATGTTGATTTTTCGCATGTTCTTTCTCAGGTTGCATTTTCAAAACTACGGAACGGTTGGAATAGAAGAACCCATGGGAATTCGAGTACTTAGCGGCCGTTCACTGTTTAGAAGTCTTAGCTCAAATACTTCCGCTGTGCAATGAAGATACCAGTCCAGTCACGCCAGCTCTGATATTTCGGGGTGTGACAAAAGGCTTTGCTGGTAAGTCATTACTTGACTTTCTTTCCAGCCATTCATGAAGGTTTAAAAATAAAAAAACAAGAAAGGTAAAAACAAGAAGGGTAAGGATTCTGGTTCCTCGAAGGGTCCTAGGAAGCGAAAGGCTTCCCAAAACTACGCCGTTACTACACAGGCTCAAGCTGCACCAAATCAGCCTGCGCAACCACTTGCCAAGAAGCCTTATCTAGGCAATGCACCTTTGTGCAACAGGTGTAACGGTCATCATCAGCCACACCTCCAGTGTCGTCAATGTACCAACTGTGGAAGACCTGGTCATCTTGCCGCTACATGCCGCATTCCTGCTAATCAGAATCGGGCAGTTCAGAACCCGGCTCAACAAGTTGCTCAACCTCTTGCTCAACAACAAGGTCAAGTTGCATGACCTCACTACCCACCAGGTTCTTGTTATAACTGTGGGGATCTGACACACTACCGTAACCAATGTCCAAGATTGGTGAATGCGAATCCAGCTCAGGCTCAGGCTCGAGGTCGAGTCTTCAACATGAATGCACAAGAGGCGCAAGCGGACAATGAAGTGGTTAACGGTACGTTCTTTGTTAATAATCAACCCGCATCTGTTCTTTTTGATTCTGGTGCCGATAAGAGTTTTGTGTCGTTATCTTTTGAGCCATTGCTTCGCGTGTCTAGAACGAAACTAGGTAAGCCTTTGACAGTAGAAGTTGCGAGTGGTAATCCCGTTGTTCTTGATTCTGTTCTTCGCAATTGCCAATTGAACCTTAACGACCATATTTTTCCTATTGACCTCACGCCCATGCAACTTGGAAGCTTCGACATTATTGTGGGTATGGATTGGTTAGCCAAGCATCACGCGGAGGTAGTTTGTTTTGAGAAGATTGTTCGGGTGCCGCTTTCGTCAGGCGAGATCCTACAGGTTCGTGGTAAGAAACCTGCTAGTAGTCTCAAGCTCATGTCTTGTACTCAAGCTCGGAAGTATCTGCGAAAGAACTATGTGGCCTTCTTGGCACATGTTACAGCAGATAAGGGCAAAGGTAAGTTTATTCAAGATATTCCTGTTGTTCGGGATTTTCCAGAGTTGTTTCCTGAAGAGTTACCTGGTCTACCCCCAGCCCGACAAGTTGAGTTCCGTATTGATCTCGTACCTGGTGCAAATCCCATTGCCAGAGCTCCATATCGTCTTGCACCGTCTAAGATGCAAGAGTTGTCTAAGCAGCTTCAGGAGCTATCTGACAAAGGTTTTATTCGCCCTAGTTTTTCACCTTGGGGTGCTCCCGTTCTTTTTGTCAAGAAGAAGGATGGATCCTTCAGGATGTGCATCGATTATCGTGAGCTAAACAAGCTTACCATCAAGAATTGATATCCCCTACCTCGCATCGATGATCTCTTTGACCAGTTACAGGGTGCTTCTTATTTTTCGAAGATTGATCTTCGTTCTGGGTATCATCAACTTCGTGTGCATAAAGAAGATATTCCCAAGACTGCCTTCCGCACTCGTTATGGGCATTATGAGTTCACAGTCATGCCGTTCGGTTTGACTAATGCTCCTGCTGTTTTCATGGACTTGATGAATAGGGTTTGTAAGCCTTATTTAGATAAATTCATCATCGTTTTTATTGATGACATCTTGATATACTCTAAGACGCAAGCTGATCATGAGCAACATCTTCGTCTTACTCTGGAACTCCTAAAGAAAGAGCAACTTTTCGCCAAATTCTCCAAGTGCGAATTTTGGCTTGAGGAGGTTCAATTTTTGGGGCATATTGTCAACGAACAAGGTATTTATGTAGATCCCTCCAAGATCAGTGCGATTAAGGATTGGGATACGCCTACTACTCCTACTGAGGTTCCTTGTGGATGGTGACATAGTACTTGCTGATTCTTTTGCAATCATATTGGTTAGTAACTTCCTCATGGAAATGCTGTATTTGTATTCCCAAGCTTTTTTATTATTCAATTCATATGATACAGTACCTTGAAGAGAAGTACCCTCAGCATCCTTTGTTACCTCGTGACCTTGCCAAAAAGGCAATAAATTATCAGGTAATATCATCTGGTTTCTTGTTCCCTAGTTCTCTCTCATACACACAGACACACACACACACTTGATGATGATTACACAGAAAGGCTTACCAATATAACAGTTATTCGCCAGCATTCGTAAAGCTAAAACCACCTCTTTGTGTGATTGATGGAAGCCATTAAGTGAAGACCATGATGTTTGCGGCATTCACATGTATTAAAACAGTTGAACGTGCCAATCATGTGTCTGCAATAAAACGAATGCTTTACATGGCAATATGGCATTTTTTTTATGATACTGAGATCTTCACTTTCTTAAAACCTTGTCAACATGCTTACAATTTTTAATAAATAGGCAATTTAAGATTACTTGTTTTTGCACATAAATATGTTGAATGTGGTTTTAGTAGTTATTAATGTGTATAGGTACCTTTTATGGTCGTAGATGCATAATCAAGGTTAAGTTTTGTGGTGAATTCTTACGTCTTCTTGGTATTTCTGAAGTCACATTCTTACAAAATTGTAGGCTGCAAATATTGTTGCTTCGAGCATACAACCTCTTCTAGCATTACCTGTTATGGTGTGTGAAATATCTTTTGTTAATTCCAAATTCCATCACAATAATTTGCAACACATGAACTTGTATATGTCTTTCATTATCCCAACTTGTAGAACTATATTGGAGAAAATGTTGGTGAAGATGCAAAAATTCAATTGGTTTATAAGAATGTTGTAAAAGGCTTTGCTGGTAAGTCGTTACTTGACTTTCTTTCCAGCCATTGATGAAGGTTTAAAAATAAAAAATGAACTAAAAGTTGTGACCTGTAAATTGCAAGTATAAAGTTAGAAAGTTTTATAAATCTCAATAGCTATGTTTCTATCTATGTATATATATATATATATCAAATAAACATTATTGTATGATTGGTCAGTAGGTATTAAACAGTTATTTCATATGCACAAAGTCAAAAGGAAAATGCAGAACAATACTGAACACAATATCATTGAAAGATATGTGAACTTGTAGCGAAGAACGATCTTCGGTAGTTATATATAACTACATCAGAAATATGTTACGGCTGTACATTTTTGTGAAAATAATATCATGAATTTTTATTTCAAACGTTGGAACTGATAGTAAGACTAGCTTTATCATGTTACCACTGTACTGTTATTAATCTAAATTATAAGAGGTTTGCCTGATTGATGTAAACTAATGCAGCTTTGGAGATCTTACTAAAGATCACGCTGGGAAGTATGCAACTGGAGATGAAATTTACCTGGTATAAATTCTTTTACAAAATATCTAGTGTAATTATATATAGCGACGAACATTACATATGCAGGCTGATCTGTTTCTGGCTCCACAAATCATTAGTTTAAAAGTGAGATTCAACTTTGACATGGTATGCAGCTTCTCAACATAACTGTCCACACTTCTGAAAGTATTATATTAAAGTAATAATTTTCAATTTAGTTTGTGAAATTTCGTATTATTCGTTTGTTTGTACAGAGCGACTACCCTCTACTATCCAGGACGTGTGAGGCATACAAGCAGTACCTGCCATTCAAAAGGCCCTGCCAGAAAACCAGCCAGATTTTCCATCAACTGAAGGAAAAATCTAAAGGTACCATCTTAAAGTCCTACTGGAAACTAATTGTCAAAAACTAAGTGGCCTTAAATCCGGATTAATACCTTTGAAAGCAAAATAGATAAGTCATTTGAGTAGAAAATGTAAAGTCATCTTGCATGAAGCTCCATTAACTTTCAATCATACATTATGTGAAGTAGTACGCATATTGTCACACCCTGCTCGTAGCGGAAGCGCGAGGTGTGATCTGTTGGTTCTCATTGCATAACGATATAAGTAAACATACTAAATGAATAAAACATACTCCATTGCCATTACCATAACTGTTCAAAAGATGCTCAACATACATTAAGTTTATAATTTACAAACCATTCAAAGAAAATAAGTTGTTACTATTTCATACATCCAAAACGAAAGTTTTAAACATTAAGGCTTTGTCCACTATGCCACCGCAAAGCGGCAGTATAATAGATAAACCCTTCAAAAGATGGCATGGAGTCTTGATACTTGTTTCTTGAATTAGAATCCCTGACAAGGTCCACTAATTCCCTGAAATACATGTTTAAGTAGAAAAATCAACAAACGTTGAGCGAGTTCATGCAGTTTAGTTGTGTATGATACATCCGAAAAATGTAGAATGTATTTGTATTTGAATCAAATATAGTATGAAAAGCGTCAATGAAATCGTGATCATTAATGTTTTGCAAGGACATTAATATGTGTGACGAAATAGGAAGCAATCCAACCCTGGACGATTTTAATTGTATCGACACCATGTCGTAGGGCAACAAACGCACTCCTAGGCAAATGAATGACCATGAGTGGGGCTTGCTAAAACCCATTAGATCTAACCCTTTTGTTCCTTGGTCCAAACTTGGATTAATGGAGCTTTAGTTATGGCCCTAATTTCTCACATGATCTAAGGTGTTTCATTCCTTGACTTATCATACTATTGTACATGTATTTTCCCTGATAGTTGTAAAGCTTGAAAAGGATTTAAGATAAAAAGGGGACATGAACTCACAGAATTGCATCCGTAAACTGTATGTAATTGTAACCTCACTTGTAGTTGTCTTGAATTGTATCACGACCTACAAAGGTCCTAGATTTGTTAAACACTTCGGTCTTTGTATTGGCTCATGTACAAGTCTTCTATCTTGAAAATGTATTAAGACTTGTTTGTATTTGTTATTCATTGAACTGTGTATTAGATGTATGAATTATTAAACTGTTATATATATATATATATATATATATATTTCACCAAGTGTGTATATATATATATATATATGAAATCTTGTATCTTGTGAGTTGTATACTCGGATCTTGTCCTCTTGATTTTATGTCTTATATGAATAAATTGTATAATTGTATTTTCACCAATTATATGTCATTGGGCCGAGCCCATGTTTTCATGTTATTGGACTTAAATATTATTGGGCCTAAATAGTATTGGGCTTAAATAGTTTTGGGCCTAAATAGTATTGGGCCTTAATAGTATTGGGCTTAATATTATTGGGCCTTGGCCCATATGTTTGGTATTGGGCTTAGCCCATGAGTTTTGATATTGGGCTTCGCCCATGTATTTATGTTAAGCCCATTTAGTAAATATAGCCATTAGTAAAGATATAAGCCCATTTAAAAGTACAAGCCCATTTGTATAAAATAAGTCCATTTATTAAAAATAGTCCATTAGTAAAGATATAAGCCCATTTGAAAGTACAAGCCCATTTGTATAAAATAAGTCCATTTATTAAAAATAGCCCATTTGTATTATATTCTATCATTTTTTTATAAAATCACTAAGTAAAGACTTTTTAGTCATAAGAATACATAAAAATTTATAAGTTTAAAAACATCCGAATTTTGTTATCGATAGCATATTTATTTTTCGCGTCGAAAGATCATCTAAACGTCGTAGTAACTCCTCGGATTGGCGTTATTTATAGCTTCGTCCGTCGTCCGTTTTGACCATAATTTGTGTCCGATCATTCGGATCGTCCGTAACTTATTTTTAAAACATATTTCTATGTAGTCTTGTAAGACTTTGATTGTAATGTATCTTATGTTTATTTGTTACATTGAATTCAAGTTCCTAGTTTTGATATGTATAACTAATACACCAAGTATCATATTGCACTTAAGTTGTTAAAGTGACCAAATATATATTTTTCTCATATGTATCTAACTTTGTTTTTATAAAAAAAAAAAAAAAAAAAAAAACATTCTTTAAAATCTTTTTAGTCTTGTAAAGATTTAGCCAAAAATAATGGTTTTGTTAACATATGATTTTTAATAAAAATCGGCGATATAACCTTTGTAATATGAACTTTACCATGTTTAAATAAACATAGCATTTTCTTTTCGAATTCACCAATCAATTTACTCATAACATTCTTAAAGAATAACACATGAGATTTATAACATAACCTCATTAAGATGATATCAAAATCATGTAGGATTTTTGGTATGATCATAACATATGTTAACTAGTTCAAATCCATGCTTTAATTCTAGTTTTAACCACTTTTACAAAAATCCCATCTTGTATGTTTGTTTTCATAATCTTGTAGAAGTATTGTTTTTAATGACAAACACTAAATACTTTAACAACACCATAGATTATGATCATCCATATAAAATTTATGTTTAACAAAAAACCCTTTCAACATAAACATGTATACTTGTTAAATCATGTATTTAAACATCATCTAACAATTTATTCTTATGATATTCATCATGACAAGATCAAATATGCAAGTAATAAGTCATAAATCACAACATAAACAAACAAACATATATCATGATTATTATTTTGCTTCTTTGTATCTTCTTAATATTTTGTATGCTTCTTTAGTTATTACTAGTTATTTTAACAATCATAAACATAAATAACTATATAAAAAAAATAGATTTAGAAGCTCACTTCTAGCACTTGTGGCTAGGGATGATCTTAGTGAAGATGATGAGGAAAGAAGATGATGATCTTGATGGTAGAAAGCTCTTGGATGGATGAAAATGCTTTCTTTAACTTAGAGATGCCTTAGATCACCTTAGGCTCCATAGAAGTACATCTTGATCATCAACAAATAGCTTGAAAGGAAGGTTATTTAGAGGTGTATATGGCTGAATTTTTGGAGAAGAAAATGGAGTCTTAAGTGTGTGTTTTGGGAGGTGTAAGAGTTCTTGAAAAGTGTTGGTGATGATAAGGATGACTAGACTTTTAATCATCCATATCTTCGCAAATTGCAACAAAGAAAATATCTAGGATATTTTTGCAACTGGGGAAGGATGTGGGACCCACTTAAAAACGTTCATCACATGGGGAGGGTAAAGTGTAATTATTATTTTTTTTTATAAAAGTTACCAAAATATCTAGATATTTTGGTAATTAGGCTAAGTATGGTGATTAGGGTAATCTTTCACCATTAGGGGGTAATTAGTGATTTGGAATGTTATTTATTATTAACAAATTTACTAAACTAGTAGAAATTATATTTTGATATCTTAAACGACTTCCGTTTGGTCGTCGGTTCTATAAAAGCACTTTTAATTCTTACCGACGAAGTTTTTCCGTAAGTTGTAAATCCGCAACCAAGAGATGTATAAAGGGATTTGGAATCTCAAAATAAGCTTAACTAGTTCACCAAAGCTTTCAGTTGGTTGTTTTCGATGTCGGAAATGTCGTTTATTAGCTTGTCGGTGTAGAAACGAACAAGTTGTGGGGGTTGCAAGGCAGCATCGAAAGCTTATGTTTCGGACACCCCATTAATATCCTCATATTGTTTCCATATGTTTATCATCATTTGTCATATTTCCGGAGTCCCGGAAATGCTAAATTATTATTTTGGACGATTTAAAATTGTCTTATTTTTAGTGAAACGGACGATTTAGCGATTAGGGCGTTGTACCGGAAAGTCTTGTATCTTTGTAAGATATGTTTTCGTATTAGTGTTTTCTTATATAAACGGACTCAGTTATGTTAGCTGTGTGTCGTTTTTCCTTGTTTCGTTCTGTTTTCACGGTTTTGCTGGCATGAATAGTGTGACCGTGAATAGTGCACGCAACACTTTTTACCAACACTTTTAGGACATTATTTAATTGATTTCGCAATACGACGAAAACCAACATATATTATCTCATTGTTTTCTTGTCCTACCACTGTCGTCTAATTTACGACACAGATACGTAATTAAATTATGCTAATTGCATGAAATTATATACTAAGAATAGTGATTAGACTGTACGGAATTTCCGGTTATTTGCCATTGTCACATTCTCCCCCTGTTATTGAGAATTTCGTCCCGAAATTCAAACAGAGTCATCCTTTGCAGGAGACTACTCTAACAGATGAGGGTATTTTGGTTTTGATTTGATCTGCACGTTCCCAAGTATATTCGGGTCCGTGTCGAGAATCCCAACGAATTTTTACTAATATGTTACGACTCCTTCGGACCTTCCGGTCCATGACCTTAACAGGTGCTTTATGAATTGGAGTTTGTCATCAATGTGAACTTCATCCGCCGGGATGATAACCGTTTCTTGTGTTGGACTCTTCTTAAGATTCGACACATGAAATATGTTGTGTACACTACTTAGTTCGCCTGGTAACTTAAAGTTGTAGGTAACACTGCCAATCTTTTCTAAGATTTCAAATTGTCCTACATAATGAGGGTTAAGCTACCCACGCTTACCGAACCTCGCTACGCCCTTCCAAGGCAAGACTTTCAATAAGACTTGGTCTCCGATATCGAAAGATAATGGCTTCTGTCTCTTGTTCGCGTAGCTCTTTTGTCGATCGCGAGCCGCCTTGATACGGTCTCTGATCTGAAAGATTTTATCCGTAGTCTCTTGGAATAATTCCGGACCGATTAGTTGTTTATCGTCCGCTTCCGCCCAACATAGCGGTGAGCGACACTTTCGATCATAAGAGCTTCAAACAGTTTAGCTTGTATGCTTGTATGGTAGCTGTTGTTGTAGGAAAACTCAACCAAAAGTAAATGAGTATCCCAGTTGCCGCCTAAATCCATAACACATGCACGAAGCATATCTTCGAATGTTTGGATTGTCCGTTCGCTCGGGCCGTCAGTTTGTGGATGAAAGATCGTGCTTAGATTTAAATGAGATCCAAAGGCCTCTTGAATTGACTTCTAAATTCGTGAAATGAAGCGACCGTCTTGGTCTGAGATGATTTAAATAGGCACTCCATGATGAGCCACTATTTCCTTGAGATAAGGTTCTGCTAGTTTCTCTATACTATCCTCCTCCCGAATTGGTAAGAAGTGTGCGGACTTTGTTAGTCTATCGATGATTACCCAATCATGTCATGACCGCATGAGGTCTTGGGTAACTTCGTAATGAAGTCCATCGATAT
Source organism: Helianthus annuus (assembly GCF_002127325.2). NCBI lineage: Eukaryota > Viridiplantae > Streptophyta > Magnoliopsida > Asterales > Asteraceae > Helianthus > Helianthus annuus. Next base: position 106,361,707 of record NC_035436.2, read on the forward strand.
TTGTTCCCATTTCCAAACGGAAATCTCGGTTTGTTGTAACAAGTCCGAGAGTTCCTGATATTCAGCTTTGACTTTTGCGTAAGTCAAGCATTCTCCGACATAAGTCGCGATATCACTTTTGAGGTTAGGTCACCAATAGTATTCTTTTAATACTTAGGCCTATGTGCTTCCTCAAAATATCATCTCGAAGGCCGCCAAAGAATGGAACCTATTTTCGACCCATAAGGTATAAAGTTCCTTCGTCTTTCGGCGCTAATTGTTCCTTCATGCCTCGAAGTGTTTCTGCTTGAATATGCTCTTCCTTGAGCGCTTGTGAATCATCTTCTCTAATGCTTGAACTCTCAGTGTTCTAACTCGCTCCTTGCGGCTCATGGCGTCAGCTACAACATTTGCCTTGCCCGGATGGTACTTTATTTCCTAATCATAGTCGTTCAACAATTCAACCCAACATCGTTGACGCATATTTAATTCTTTTAGGTTGAATATGTGTTGAAGACTTTTATGATCCGTGAAAATAATGCATTGAGTACCATATAAATAATGTCGCCATAATTTTTAAAGCTAATACCACCGCGCCTAACTAAAGGTCGAGAGTGGTATAGTTCTTCTTATGAACTTTTTAATTGGCGCGACGTGTGCACGATAACTTTTTCATGTTGCACGAGTACGCAACCTAATCCTTGATGCAAAGCATCATAGTTTACAACAAAGTCATCGGTATCGTCGGATAATGATAAGATTGTAAAATGCTATGTACCAATCTTAAGAATAAGTTGTAATGCTATTTCTTGTTTTTCGATTGGGGCGCATTTATTGTCTTTATGGGTGAGGGAGGTTAGCAATTGAGTAATTTTAAAAAAAAATCTCAATAGATCTCTGATGATATCCCGCTAATCCCAAAAAAAAAATTGTCGGACTCCAGTTGGAGTCTTGGGAATTTCCCAATTCTCATTTGCTTCAATCTTAACTGGGTCTACTTGAATGCCTTTCTCGTTCACTATATGCCTGAGAAATTGTACTTTGCGAATCCAAAATTCGCACTTGGAAAATTTAAAGTATAGTTTCCCCTTCTTTAGTAGCTCCAAAATGGTTCTCAATTGTTGTTCGTGTTCATTAGTCAATCGTGAGTATATTAATATGTCGTCAATAACTACTACGACGAATTTGTCGAGATACGGCTTGCACACGCGATTCATTAATTTCATGAAGACCGCTAGTGCGTACGTTAAACCAAAAAGCATAACGAGAAACTCGTAATAACCATAACGAGTTTTTAAAAGCCGTTTTCGGTGTGCTTTCCTCTTGAATTCGTAACTGATGATACTCCGATCGTAAGTCTATCTTAGAGTAGAAGCTTGAACCTTTAATAAACCATTTGAGTTAGTTGGAAATTCATATGTAACATGGTTTAGAAATATGAATTTCCATTCATCGAAATGTTGTGCACTTTTGCAAACTTGTATGTCTTTCCACCCCCAAAACCTTTATAAAGATGTATATTGGTAAAGAGTGGGGGTTATGAACTCACAATATCCTTATTCGGTCAACTACAAGGTTCAGAAGGTGCTAATCGATATGGAGATTTGGCTATGGGTGCGGTTCACGATACCAAGTCGATATGTAACTCGACTTGTCGATATGGTTATAGTCCCGACAAGTCTTCAGGAAAGACTTCAGGAAACCCTTTTACCACTGGATTATCTGTCAGCTTCGGCCTAACGGCCTTCTTGTCGACAACATGTGCCAGAAAGGCAACACAACCTTTCCGTAAGCACTTCTGTGCCTTCATGCAATTGTTAATCCACAATGGTGTGTCGTGCTTCTCTCCATGATTAACAAGTGTCTCTTTGTTCAGTAGTGGTAGGCGAATGACCTTTTCATGGCAAAAGACTTTGGCTTGGTTATCGAATAACCAATCCATGCCAATCACTACATCGAAACTACCCAACTCAACGGTAAGAGATCAATACTGAATCTTTGCTCGCCAAGTTCCAAGGAACATCCTCTAACAAGTTTCCCTGACTCGATGTCACACCCCGGCCGCGTATAACATGCAACCGCGGTGGAAACGCCGAGGAGTGTTGTGGACAGAATTAATTTTTATACAACCATGGAAATTAAAGTTACATTTTATTTATTAAACAAGGGTAGTACATTGTCTTAAACAGGAAAACAAAGAGTTTATACCATAGTTAACTAAGTCTATCTTCAGTTTTAGTCTCTAAGGCACAGGTCCGCCCTAGTATCGTGATCAACATCCTATGGAACAGCTCCTGAAAACACATGTGAAAGTAGGTACGTCAGCATAAAAATGCCTGTGAGATACATAGGTTTTGTGAAAATGGGATTCATGACTTGAGTTTAAAGAATGTTCAATAACAGTCAGTCATGAACCTTGTAATTTGTCTTGCTTTGTAAACCATTTGAAAAACGATAACATCAGATGATATGTATAGATAAGTGTAAGGTTAAACGAGTAACCAACTAAAATGAGTTGAATAAGATAAGTTGTTTGTGAAAATAATGTCTTGCGAAGAATATGTTATTTGTGTAAAATGTAATGAGTCAAAACTGAAATGACTTAGATAACGCTACGATATGTAATACTATACAAGCATTTATATATAGGAAGTACCAGCGGCGTATCCACCATGTTTGTATCATATTATGTACGGCACGTTACTCAAACCATTTACCCAAACCAATCCACCATGTAAATTGTTCATGTATAAACCAAATGTCAAGTGTTATTGTGTAAACCATGTCAAATGTTTATGTTCAATGTAAACCACCAAATGTGTATGTCAATGTCAACGTGTTTATGTTCAATGTAAATCATGTAATGTGTATCCCAAAATGTATCATGTATGGTAAGCGAAATGTATCAACTTAAACCATATGTAAAATGCACAAAACAAGTCGTTGAAGTAAAACGTGGTTTAAATCAACGTTATGTTCTGTGGAAAAATGCATGCTCTATTGATATTAACATTTATGCGGTATTGTAAACTATGCATACATCCAAGCCTTGAGACTGTGGCGATAAACCCTTAAACAAATTAAAGGTTCATCTAAGTTATGTATATTGAATTCGGTCACTCCTTCCAGTCCTATCAAACCCAGGACTTCAGGAATGGGAGTTGTCAATTCCTATGGTACCACTACCTACTAACGAACGGCGTAGCTAATGTTAATGAATGTATTGTCCCATGTTAAACAAACCAAATGTCATAACAAAATGAAGGCATGTGATGTAAACAATTGTACTAAGTATGCTAAGTAAACATGCGAAGCAGAAATGTTCATGTAAATCAATGTGTCCATATGCTGAGTAAACATATGCAACAGAAATGTTCATGTAAATCAATGTGTCCATATGCTGAGTAAACATATGCAACAGAAATGTAATGTAAATCAAATGTACTAAGTACGCACACAATGGGCATACATAGCATGAAATGTAATGAAATCGTGTACTATAATGTACTAACAACATAGCAGGCATATGATGTGAAAACATGGAAAGCATGAAAGTAACAGATAGGCACATGTGTTTCACTCCAAAACAGTTTGGAAAACAGTAAAAGATGGGGTTCTATGTACTCACCTGAGATTGCTTTGAGTTCTTGTATAATAACCAGATAATGCTAAAGATCACGGGATATCAAACGGCACCTAATAGGTAGCTATGTTAATATACCGGACCAAATCGGAAGGATCGGATAGTACGCGGGTTCGTAAACCAAACGAGTATGGATACTCGTGTAATATGGTTTAACAAAGCCTACATACCAAAATGAAACTTAACCTAAGTGCTTACGGCCCATCACGACCCGTTTAGATAGCTTATGCTACCCTAACGCGTCGTTCGCGTAGAACGCGTTCGGAACGCCTAACATCGCGACCACAAGGTATAACCTCGGAAGGTTATAGCTATGGTCACCTAAGGTGTTTGGTCGGATCCTAATGATCGACCAAATGGGTCGGGTTCGAAAGTATAAGCGATGGTTTAGATCGCTTACCTTACGACCCTATATAAGCACTAAACTAAAAGTGACGAGCTAAGCATGTTAGAACATGCTTAACTAAGTTTAGAAAACAGGTTTGGCATCAAAACAAACGGCTTTGATGCTCGCGAGTAGTTTGGTTACAAAATACGCAAGAATGCGCATTTTGGCCGAAACTACGACTCGTCACTGAGCCTAGGTAACGTGGTGATCAGTAGGTATAGTCACTACGGGCTATAACCATCGTGATCACGCTCACGTTATGAAGTTCCATGAACTTCGCATCCACCATAAGCTGGTCAATGCAGAAAGTCAACAAAACGTTGACTTTCGGACTCGAAAAGCGAATAAAAGAGCGAAAGAAGACTTACGGAGGGTCCCCGAGTGCTAATCTAGATCAAATAGCTCAGGTATGAAACAATGGTTCCAACTTAGAGCCTTAAGATCAGATTGTGTGGGCTTTTGGAACAAAGGGGGGGTATTTATAGGAAAAGTGGAACCGTTAGGATCGTTTATCGAATATCGTGCCACGATCTCGTGCGTACACTTGTCGCAATGTTGTGGTAAGTCAGAAAATGCCCCTTGGCTCTTGATTGGGTGAAAGGGCATTGCCCCTTGATCGATCGAAAGGCCAAACTGCATTAAATGCAACATTTATTCTGTCTGACAGTCTCACGCGGCCCGCCTCAACATTCAGGCAAAACTCACGCGGGCCGCCTGAGGCTTCTGATCTGCACCACTTGCAGAATTTACACTTTTGGTCCCTATTGCGTATTTAAGCCATTTTCAGCCCTTCTAAGGCCTGTAAAGCCAACTTTAAGGCCCTAAAATGATGCCTAAACATTGTGGACATGAAACATGCTCAAAAATGTGTCGGATGTTGGTTCGTTTGGCCGTACGATCGCGATGTTCGGTTAATTACGACGGAATGCGCATAAGCGCGAAAAATGATCCAAATGACGCGACGAATGGATTTTTCTTATGCCAAACACTAAGGCATAATATAAGGATGCTTACATAAATTTTTGGATGTCCGGATGTATTCAGAACGTAAGTTATGCGCGAAAGTGCAAACTTGTGCACTTTTTGACACTTTTAGTCCCTGAATGATCCAAAAGTTTGTTTTAGCATACCAAACACCTCAAAGCCTATTTCTAAGCTATGTAAAGGATATTTATGGTATGTTTAAGTTATGGACATGTTCCGGAATGTTCGTCACAGTTCAAATTGGCATACTTTCGCAGTTTGTCAAGTTTAGTCCCTGTAAGCGAATTAACTTGTTTTTGCCATACCAAAGCCTTCAAAACTTATTTCTAAGTTATGTAAATGTTATTTAAGGTATGTTGAGTATATGTTGATGTTCCGGAGTATTTGTCGCATTAAACTGAGTACGTTTAAGAACCAGTTAGCGTATAACTCTCAAGAAAGCGATGTAGAGTTTGAAATTGAACAAAAGTCAAAATATGAAAAATGTAAAACACAACCAAACAAACATTGGGATCAAATAACATTATTTTATTGATAATAGAACTGTTCATGATGATTACAAGCACAAATGTTACAGTCTCCCCTACTTGTGGAAATTTCGTCCCGAAATTTATTTAGAGGAGACTCGTGGAAAGAGATGCGGATATTTTGCCTTCATTTGATCTTCGCGTTCCCAAGTAAACTCGGGTCCACGTTTAGCTTCCCACCGAACCTTGACCAAAGGAATGCGCTTGCGTTTAAGCCACTTGACTTTACGTTCCATGATTTCCACCGGTTTCTCAACAAATTTCAGTGTTTTATCCACACGAATTTCGTCAAGCGGTATGTGGAGGTTCTCATCAGCTAAACACCTCTTGAGATTGGACACGTGAAAAGTTGGATGAACATTTCCAAGTTCAGGAGGTAACTCAAGTCTGTAGGCTACCTTGCCGATTCTTTCGACGATCTTGAATGGTCCAACGTATCTAGGTGCAAGTTTTCCTTTCTTTCCGAATCTGATCACACCTTTCCAAGGTGAGACCTTAAGTAATATACGATCACCGACTTGAAAATCCAAGGACTTGCGTTTTAAGTCCGCATAATTCTTCTGACTGCTTCTAGCTATCTGAAGGTTCTCACGAACTCTCTTAACCTTATCTGTTGTCTCTAAAATGAGGGCAGGTCCAGTAAGTTGAGCCTCGCCAATCTCATTCTAGCAGACTGGTGAACGACATTTTCGACCATAGAGAGCCTCGAAAGGAGCCATGTTGATGCTGGAGTGATAACTGTTGTTGTAGGAGAATTCAATCAATGGAAGATGCGAATCCCAACTACCACCAAAATCGATCACACAAGCTCTAAGCATATCCTCCAGTGTCTGGATTGTTCTTTCAGATTGACCATCCGTTTGCGGATGATAAGCTGTGCTCAAATTGAGTTGAGACCCCATAGCAGATTGCATGGTTCTCCAAAAATGAGAAGTGAAACGAGCATCTCTGTCAGAAATGATGTTCAAAGGAACACCATGTCGTGCTACAATTTCATCCACGTAGATTTGAGCAAGTTTGTCAGCCGAAAAATCCTCACGGATTGGCAAGAAATGCGCTGACTTGGTAAGACGATCAACGACTACCCAGATGGCATCGTGACCTTTCTTTGTGCGCGGGAGTTTAGTAATGAGATCCATAGTAATGTTTTCCCATTTCCAAACTGGGATTTCTGGTTGCTCTAATAAACCAGAAGGACGCTGATGTTCAGCCTTAACCTTAAGACAAGTAAGGCATTTTGATACGTATAAGGCAATGTCTTTCTTCATACCAGGCCACCAATACTGTATACGAAGATCCTTATACATCTTATCTGAGCCAGGATGAATAGAATAACGAGACTTATGGGCTTCATCCATAAGCAAGGTACAAAGATTATCTTGGCTCGGGACCCACAAACGGTCCATGAAGTAATATGATCCATTGTCCTTCAGTTCAAGAGCAGGTGTTATGTGATAAGGAAATTCCTTATCCATCAAGCCTTGTGAAACACAAGCTTGTTGAGCCTGAGAAATACGGGCTTGTATATCAGTTTGAATAACAGATTGAACACGTACACAATGAAGCTTAGTACGTTCCTTGCGACTCAATGCATCGGCTACGACATTCGCCTTACCAGGATGGTAACGGATCTCGCAGTCGTAGTCGTTTAGAAGTTCAACCCAACGTCTTTGCCTCATGTTGAGTTCCTTTTGATTAAAGATATGTTGAAGACTTTTGTGGTCCGTGAAGACCACACATTTTGTACCGTACAAGTAGTGTCTCCAAATCTTAAGAGCGAAGACAACTGCACCCAACTCAAGATCATGAGTGGTGTAGTTCTTCTCATGTATCTTCAACTGTCTTGATGCGTATGCTATGACTTTGTTTCTTTGCATCAGGACGCAGCCAAGACCTAATTTAGATGCGTCGCAATAAACGACGAAATCATCATTGCCCTCAGGCAATGTTAGGACAGGCGCGTCGCAAAGCTTTTGTTTCAAAGTCAGAAATGCTTCCTCTTGTTTGACTCCCCACTCAAATGGCTTGTTCTTCTGAGTTAGAGCAGTTAGAGGAACTGCAATCTTCGAGAGATTCTCAATGAAGCGGCGATAATAACCCGCTAGACCAAGAAAAGAACGAACCTCAGTAGGAGTAGTAGGCGTATCCCAATCCTTAATCGCACTGATCTTGGAGGGATCTACATGAATACCTTGTTCGTTGACAATATGTCCTAAGAATTGAACTTCTTTAAGCCAGAATTCACACTTGGAGAATTTGGCGAAAAGTTGTTCTTTCTTTAGGAGTTCCAAAGTAAGACGAAGGTGTTGTTCATGATCAGCTCGCGTCTTGGAATATATTAAGATGTCATCAATGAAAACGATGATGAACTTATCTAAATAAGGCTTGTAGACATTCATCAAGTCCATGAAAACAGCAGGAGCATTAGTCAAACCGAATGGCATGACTGTGAACTCATAATGTCCATAACGAGTACGGAACGCTGTCTTGGGAATGTCTTCTTCATGCACCCGAAGCTGATGATATCCAGATCGTAGATCAATCTTTGAAAAATAAGAAGCGCCTTGCAATTGATCAAAGAGATCATCAATGCGAGGTAGGGGATATCGATTCTTGATGGTAAGCTTGTTAAGCTCACGATAATCGATACACATCCTAAAAGATCCATCCTTCTTCTTTACAAAGAGAACGGGAGCACCCCAAGGTGAAAAGCTAGGACGGATAAAACCTTTGTCGGAGAGCTCCTGAAGCTGTTTAGATAATTCTTGCATCTCTGATGGTGCAAGACGGTATGGAGCTCTGGCAATGGGATTTGCACCAGGTACGAGATCAATACGGAACTCGACTTGGCGTGCTGGAGGTAAACCGGGTAACTCTTCAGGGAAAACTTCGGAATAATCCCGAACGACAGGAATATCTGAAATAGTCTTACCCTTGCCTTTATCTGCTGTAACATGTGCTAAGAAAGCCACATAGTGCTTTCGCAGATATTTCCGAGCTTTAAAACAAGACATGAGTTTGAGACCACCGGCAGGCTTCTCACCACGAACCTGTAGGATCTCGCCTGTCGACAGCGGTACACGAACAATCTTCTCAGAACAAACTATCTCCGCGCGATGATTGGATAACCAATCCATTCCCACTATAACGTCGAAGCTTCCAAGTTGCATTGGCGTGAGGTCAATAGGAAAAATATGGTCGTTAAGGTTTAACTGGCAGTTGCGTAGAACAGAATTTAGAACAATGGGTTCACCACTGGCAACCTCTACTGTCAAAGGTTTACCTAGTTTCGTTCTAGACACGCGAAGCATTGTCTCAAAAGACAATGACACAAAGCTCTTGTCGGCACCCGAATCAAAAAGAACAGATGCTGGCTGATTATTAATAAAGAACGTACCGTTCACCACCTTGTTGTCTGCTTGTGCTTCTTGTGCATTCATGTTGAAGACTCGGCCTCGAGCCTGAGCCTGATTCTGGTTTGCATTCTGGTTCTGGTTGGCTAGCCTTGGACACCGATTTCTGTAGTGGGTCAGATCCCCACAGTTATAACAAGCACCTGGTGGGTAGTTTGGTCATGCAACCTGACCCTGTTGTTGAGCAACTTGTTGAGCAGGGTTCTGAGCTGCGCGATTCTGAGCAAACCGACAAACATCGGCAAGATGACCCGACTTCCCACAGTTAGTACAGAAACGACACTGATATTGCGGCTGATGGTGACTGTTGCATTGATTGCACAAAGGTGCACTCCCTGAATAGGGCTTCTTTGCTGGAGGCTGGTTGGGAGCTGCCTGGTTAGCTTGGGCAGTGACAGCATAGTTTTGGGAAGCCTTACGCTTCCTTGACCCCCTAGAGGAACCAGAATCCTTTCCCTTCTTGTTTTGACCTTTCTTGTTATCTTCCTTGTTAGCCGACTGCTTCTTGCCCTTGTCACCCTTCCTGTGTAGCTTATGCTTTCGAATCTGCGACTCAGTCAGTGTCGCTGATAACTCGATTGCCTGACGGAGTGTGGTAGGGTTGCTACCAGTAAGGATGTCTTGTACTGAGTCAGGTAGGCCGTCGATGTACCTTTCGATGGCCTTATCGAGTGGGGTAACCATAGTTAGGCAAAGCAGACTCAACTCCTCAAACCTATCCGTATAAGCCCTGTGCTCGCCACTATCTTGCTTCAAAACATCAAATTCTTTCTCCAACGCTCGTTGCTCATGACGAGGACAAAACTCCCTCATCATAAGAGCTCTCAGTTCAGCCCATGTCTGAGCTAGAGCAACTTCTGCACCTTGATCTCTCATAACCCCATTCCACCATGTAAGAGCCCTCTTCTGAAACACGCTTGAAGAAAACTCGACCTTGCGATTATCCGGACACTGCACGTGGCAAAAAGTGTTCTCGATGCTCTCGAACCACTGAAGAAGCCCAGTTGCTCCCTCAGAACCACTAAACTTGAGTGGCTTAGCCGAATTAAAATCCTTGTATTTGCATGTACCATTGTTGTTGTTGTTGGCTTGGTTCCATTGAGCGAAGAGATTCGGGAATTGAGTAGCCATCTGCTGCGCAATAATCTCCGCCAGCTCGGCAGTAGCTATCTGGTTGTCGCGTCGAGGAGGCATTCTAGAAGAGAAAAACATGAAATGAAACGAGTGAGATGATTGGATGAAGAGAATGAGATGAAGCAAAATCAACAAAAGCAAAGATGGCGGTTATGCATCGCAAAGCAAATAAGTGACATGAAATGTCTAGTCAAAGTAAATGGGTCAGAATTAGTGTATCGCGAAGACATGCTCGCCTATAAGTGAACACTCACCCCAAGAGTTCCCAGGTAAGAGTGACTGGTCCGATTATGTGGATTTGTACGAACACTCTAGCCTTAGACAGAAAACTCAGGGTACAGGCATTCACTCTTCCAGTTCGCACGTGTTCACACTATTAAAGCCCCAAAACCTTGACGAGATTTTTGAGCATCCAAAGGGTTCAAAACCATATAACAGAGGGTTCAAAACCTTATAACAGAGGGTTCAAAACCTTATAACAGAGGGTTCAAAACCTAGCAATCAATCATCCTAGAACAGATGATTAATTTTCAAAGCGGATTCGGAACCGAAGTTCCCCTTGTGGTTATCACCTAAGGATAGGTGATGTGCATGTTTTAAACTCTAAACACAAGATAACTTGTGTTAGGGTCCTAGAAAGTTATAGTCTAGGTCAAAGCATTACTAATAACCTAATTCCCTATAACCAATGGCTCTGATACCAACTCTTCTGTCACACCCCGGCCGCGTATAACATACAACCGCGGCGGAAACGCCAGGGAGTGTTGTTAACAGAATTAATTGTTATACAACCATGGAAATTAAAGTTACATTTTATTTATTAAACAAGGGTAGTACATTGTCTTAAACAGGAAAACAAAGAGTTTATAACATAGTTAACTAAGTCTATCTTCAGTTTTAGTCTCTAAGGCACAGGTCCGCCCTAGTATCGTGATCAACATCCTATGGAACAGCTCTTGAAAACACATGTGAAAGTAGGTACGTCAGCATAAAAATTCCTGTGAGATACATAGGTTTTGTGAAAATGGGATTCATGACTTGAGTTTAAAGAATGTTTAATAACAGTCAGTCATGAACCTTGTAATTTGTCTTGCTTTGTAAACCATTTGAAAAACGATAACATCAGATGATATGTATAGATAAGTGTAAGGTTAAACGAGTAACCAAGTAAAATGAGTTGAATAAGATAAGTTGTTTGTGAAAATAATGTCTTGCGAAGAATATGTTTTTTGTGTAAAATGTAATGAGTCAAAACTGAAATGACTTAGATAACGCTACGATATGTAATACTATACAAGCATTTATATATAGGAAGTACCAGCGGCGTATCCACCATGTTTGTATCATATTACGTACGGCACGTTACTCAAACCATTTACCCAAACCAATCCACCATGTAAATTGTTCATGTATAAACCAAATGTCAAGTGTTATTGTGTAAACCATGTCAAATGTTTATGTTCAATGTAAACCACCAAATGTGTATGTCAATGTCAACGTGTTTATGTTCAATGTAAATCATGTAATGTGTATCCCAAAATGTATCATGTATGGTAAGCGAAATGTATCAACTTAAACCATATGTAAAATGCACAAAACAAGTCGTTGAAGTAAAACGTGGTTTAAATCAACGTCATGTTCAGTGGAAAAATGCATGCTCTATTGATATTAACATTTATGCGTTATTGTAAACTATGCATACATCCAAGCCTTGAGACTGTGGCGATAAACCCTTAAACAAATTAAAGGTTCATCTAAGTTATGTATATCGAATTCGGTCACTCCTTCCAGTCCTATCAAACCCAAGACTTCAGGAATGGGAGTTGTCAATTCCTATGGTACCACTACCTACTAACGAACGGCGTAGCTAATGTTAATGAATGTATTGTCCCATGTTAAACAAACCAAATGTCATAACAAAATGAAGGCATGTGATGTAAACAATTGTACTAAGTATGCTAAGTAAACATACGAAGCAGAAATGTTCATGTAAATCAATGTGTCCATATGCTGAGTAAACATATGCAACAGAAATGTTCATGTAAATCAATGTGTCCATATGCTGAGTAAACATATGCAACAGAAATGTTCATGTAAATCAATGTGTCCATATGCTGAGTAAACATATGCAACAGAAATGTTCATGTAAATCAATGTGTCCATATGCTGAGTAAACATATGCAACAGAAATGTAATGTAAATCAAATGTACTAAGTACGCACACAATGGGCATACATAGCATGAAATGTAATGAAATCGTGTACTATAATGTACTAACAACATAGCAGGCATATGATGTGAAAACATGGAAAGCATGAAAGTAACAGATAGGCACATGTGTTTCACCCCAAAACAGTTTGGAAAACAGTAAAAGATGGGGTTCTATGTACTCACCTGAGATTGCTTTGAGTTCTTGTATAATAACCAGATAATGCTAAAGATCACGGGATATCAAACGGCACCTAATAGGTAGCTATGTTAATATACCGGACCAAATCGGAAGGATCGGATAGTACGCGGGTTCGTAAACCAAACGAGTATGGATACTCGTGTAATATGGTTTAACAAAGCCTACATACCAAAATGAAACTTAACCTAAGTGCTTACGGCCCATCACGACCCGTTTAGGTAGCTTATGCTACCCTAACGCGTCGTTCGCGTAGAACGCGTTCGGAACGCCTAACATCGCGACCACAAGGTATAACCTCGGAAGGTTATAGCTATGGTCACCTAAGGTGTTTGGTCGGATCCTAATGATCGACCAAATGGGTCGGGTTCGAAAGTATAAGCGATGGTTTAGATCGCTTACCTTACGACCCTATATAAGCACTAAACTAAAAGTGACGAGCTAAGCATGTTAGAACATGCTTAACTAAGTTTAGAAAACAGGTTTGGCATCAAAACAAACGGCTTTGATGCTCGCGAGTAGTTTGGTTACAAAATACGCAAGATTGCGCATTTTGGCCGAAACTACGACTCGTCACTGAGCCTAGGTAACGTGGTGATCAGTAGGTATAGTCACTACGGGCTATAACCATCGTGATCACGCTCACGTTATGAAGTTCCATGAACTTCGCATCGACCATAAGCTGGTCAATGCAGAAAGTCAACAAAACGTTGACTTTCGGACTCGAAAAGCGAATAAAAGAGCGAAAGAAGACTTACGGAGGGTCCCCGAGTGCTAATCTAGATCAAATAGCTCAGGTATGAAACAATGGTTCCAACTTAGAGCCTTAAGATCAGATTGTGTGGGTTTTTGGAACAAAGGGGGGGTATTTATAGGAAAAGTGGAACCGTTAGGATCGTTTATCGAATATCGTGCCACGATCTCGTGCGTACACTTGTCGCAATGTTGTGGTAAGTCAGAAAATGCCCCTTGGCTCTTGATTGGGTGAAAGGGCATTGCCCCTTGATCGATCGAAAGGCCAAACTGCATTAAATGCAACATTTATTCTGTCTGACAGTCTCACGCGGCCCGCCTCAACATTCAGGCAAAACTCACGCGGGCCGCCTGAGGCTTCTGATCTGCACCACTTGCAGAATTTACACTTTTGGTGCCTGTTGCGTATTTAAGCCATTTTCAGCCCTTCTAAGGCCTGTAAAGCCAACTTTAAGGCCCTAAAATGATGCCTAAACATTGTGGACATGAAACATGCTCAAAAATGTGTCGGATGTTGGTTCGTTTGGCCGTACGATCGCGATGTTCGGTTAATTACGACGGAATGCGCATAAGCGCGAAAAATGATCCAAATGACGCGACGAATGGATTTTTCTTATGCCAAACACTAAGGCATAATATAAGGATGCTTACATAAATTTTTGGATGTCCGGATGTATTCAGAACGTAAGTTATGCGCGAAAGTGCAAACTTGTGCACTTTTTGACACTTTTAGTCCCTGAATGATCCAAAAGTTTGTTTTAGCATACCAAACACCTCAAAGCCTATTTCTAAGCTATGTAAAGGATATTTATGGTATGTTTAACTTATGGACATGTTCCGGAATGTTCGTCACAGTTCAAATTGGCATACTTTCGCAGTTTGTCAAGTTTAGTCCCTGTAAGCGAATTAACTTGTTTTTGCCATACCAAAGCCTTCAAAACTTATTTCTAAGTTATGTAAATGTTATTTAAGGTATGTTGAGTATATGTTGATGTTCCGGAGTATTTGTCGCATTAAACTGAGTACGTTTAAGCACCACTTAGCGTATAACTCTCCAGAAAGCGATGTAGAGTTTGAAATTGAACAAAAGTCAAAATATGAAAAATGTAAAACACAACCAAACAAACATTGGGATCAAATAACATTATTTTATTGATAATAGAACTGTTCATGATGATTACAAGCACAAATGTTACACTCGACTAGTTTACCGTATGTCGATTCTATAGAATGAGGAGACGTCTAGCTTACATGGCTCTAGGCCAAGTACATTTGGAATTCTGTGTGGAGAGGACTTCACTCTATATTTTTAGGAACCCTATGTTTAAATGTAGGATAACCCAATCCATATGTTTAGATGTAGGATAACCCGATCCATATGTTTAGATGTTGGATAACCCAACCATATGTTTAGATGTAGGATAACCCAATCCTTAATTGTAGCTAGGACAATCTCGTCCCTAGCCATGAAACTCATGTATGTGAAATATTGAGATGAAGCTAAAATTGGCACCAGTATCAAATAACATGGATGTGAAATGTTGGTTGATTGGAAACGTGTCGAGTAACTACTGTTTGAGTGATTGAGGTAGGGTGGGATGATGCGGTCATGCTTCGGATCTCCGAGGCTAAACCCGAAATGTAACACTCAGTGTGTTTGAATTCGGGTGTTACCCAGTATGGAACAACCCTTGAGAGACCATGAAAGCATCAAGTGTAACCATCAACATTGGCTCCAGGTATGATCGAGTTCTTTTATAAAATCATATGAAAATAGATATGAAAATCAGATGATATAAAAGAATGATGTATGGTTAAATAAATAACCAATAGAAATGTAGTGTATAAATATATCATGTCTTGAAATAGAATATTATGTCTTGTGTAGAGGATGTCATGTCTTGTGCAAAAATGTCATGTCTTGTCTTGTCTTTGTCGAAGAGGTTTGAATAACACCACAATATGCAATATAATATAAGCACTTATATATAGGAAGTACCAGCGGTGTATCCACCATGCTTTTATCATATTACACACGTCTCATCACTTACAAATAACCACCAAAAATGTCTTGTGTATACCAACATTAAATTCCATGTATAACAATGTCTTGCGTAACAATGTCATGTATAAACCATGTCTTGTGTAAAAGCAATGATTTTTAACACATAACTTTTGACTTAAACATTTGATACTTTTAACGCCATGATCTTTTTAATACACACTATTAAAAGAATCTAGGCATATATTTGGATGAATATTGTCTATCATGTGCCCAAGAATGAAGAATGCAATCAATCGGTCATGAAAACCTCAAGACCACATTGTTCATACATGTTTCAATAAATAATAATGTAGATAACCAAAACCAAAAGGTGTAATGCCTCTTGCGTGTATTGGTCATATGTCTAAAAAAAGTAATTCGTTGAGGAGGGGAAACCAACCAGTGGTCTTCGTCCATATAATATGTATTCCCTACTCTATGGACCTCGATCGTCCTAAGTAGAGAAAATCCTTTGTCTTACATGTCCATGTGACAGTTATGGTAATAGTGCTTGAGTTTCATGAGCTCTAGCAAGATTATTAGAATCTCCATAAATGTCGAATAGAATGCAATGAGGGAGTTTCAGCATGTTTCATGCCATACCCTTCCTTGGGAAAAGACAAATGTCAAGCGACGGAATTTATTGTATCATTTCCAATAAATATGATAAGGTGGAATATGATAAGGTAAGGTAAGGTAAAGGAGGGTAAAGTGTCATAGACACCACGGAACCAACCCATGTTCAAGAATTTCGAGAATGTTGAGGAAAATCCTCCATGAGTGGCTAACAAGTTTTGTTTGTTTAACTGACTAGTCTCAACTGAATCGTGATATAGATCGAATGTTAGGTGTGAACGAATACGTGTCGTCTTCCTGTATTGTATTGTATTGTATTGTATTGTATTGTATTGTATTGTATTGTATTGTATTGTATTGTATTGTATTGTATCGTATTGTATCGTATTGTATCGTATTGTATCGTATTGTATCGTATTGTATCGTATTGTATCGTATTGTATCGTATTGTATCGTATTGTATCGTATCGTATCGTATCGTATCGTATCGTATCGTATCGTATCGTATCGTATCGTATCGTATCGTATCGTATCGTATCGTATCGTATCGTATTGTATCGTATTGTATCGTATTGTATCGTATTGTATCGTATTGTATCGTATTGTATCGTATTGTATCGTATTGTATCGTATTGTATCGTATTGTATCGTATTGTATCGTATTGTATCGTATTGTATCGTATTGTATCGTATTGTATCGTATTGTATCGTATTGTATCGTATTGTATCGTATTGTATCGTATTGTATCGTATTGTATCGTATTGTATCGTATTGTATCGTATTGTATCGTATTGTATCGTATTGTATCGTATTGTATCGTATTGTATCGTATTGTATTGTATTGTATTGTATTATACTAACCACCTCAGTTCGTGTTCTAATAGATAAGAAAAATTGAATCTCAAGTAATAACTTAAGAATTTTGAACGAATAGTGATCATTAGCTTAACCCGCAAAGTCCACCAGAATTCCCATGCACTACAAGTTGTTATTACGTTGGCCACCATAATAATAAATTGCCATGCATGGTCACCCTAGCGTTCTCTCGTACGAAGCAGCCGATCAGTAAGAGAGGAAACACTATTGTCAATATACATTCAACATCGGAGGGACCTTCGTGATAGCTCACGTGTCAACGTTCGTTGTCATTACTCACAGAACGGCACTGCGTTAGATGAAATAGAAATGGAAAGAATCCGTAACAATAACAACTGAAGGGGCACCTTCAAGATGAGTACTTCATCTTCTTTGTAGGGACAAGAGTATATCAACCTTGATTGGTATGAGTCACAGGGATCTCGTCCCACTAATGGAGTTGTTGTCCAAGGTTACCACCTCCGCCTCGCCGTCATTATCATGGTCAGGCATGTCAGCATTCGCGAGAAAGCAACCATATTTTACGGAATTAAGTTTAAGATTTCACTTGGGAATCATGTTCGCCATAAGCTCCGCAGTAGATGTGAGGTCGATATTTTCATCGTGTGAGTAAATAAATAATAATAGAGTTTGAAGTCGAAGGTATTTTGTTCTTGGCAAAATATTTTGTACAGCACATATATAAATAAATCATGTATATATATATATAAAATCACATGAAATCCTATCTAACAAGGATTTCTATCTTGCATAAGTTGAATTTGTATATGCTTAACTTGTAAACTGTTTATGATGTGTAAACTGATAATGTAATGTGTCTATCATGTATAAGCACTGATAATGTAATGTATTGTAGGCACATAGTCTATTAATGTAATGCGCCTATCTCTCATAGACTTCACCCATGGAAATGTCGTTGCTTGGTTTTTATGAAATGAATTTTTGTTTGTAGTGGACCTTGAAAAATGTTTATGCAATGAAAACTTTTCGTTCTTGTATAAATTGTTTTCGTGAGAGGTTCCTAGTGATTGTAGACTAGACTCAAGAAAGAATCCTGGTTCACTACAATCAAAGCTCTGATACCAATCTGTCACACCCTGCTCGTAGCGGAAGCGCGAGGTGTGATCTGTTGGTTCTCATTGCATAACGATATAAGTAAACATACTAAATGAATAAAACATACTCCATTACCATTACCATAATTGTTCAAAAGATGCTCAACATACATTAAGTTTATAATTTACAAACCATTCAAAGAAAATAAGTTGTTACTATTTCATACATCCAAAACGAAAGTTTTAAACATTAAGGCTTTGTCCACTATGCCACCGCAAAGCGGCAGTATAATAGATAAACCCTTCAAAAGATGGCATGGAGTCTTGATACTTGTTTCTTGAATTAGAATCCCTGACAAGGTCCACTAATTCCCTGAAATACATGTTTAAGTAGAAAAATCAACAAACGTTGAGCGAGTTCATGCAGTTTAGTTGTGTATGATACATCCGAAAAATGTAGAATGTATTCGTATTTGAATCAAATATAGTATGAAAAGCGTCAATGAAATCGTGATCATTAATGTTTTGCAAGGACATTAATATGTGTGACGAAATAGGAAGCAATCCAACCCTAGACGATTTTAATTGTATCGACATCATGTCGTAGGGCAACAAACGCACTCCTAGGCAAATGAATGACCATGAGTGGGGCTCGCTAAAACCCATTAGATCTAACCCTTTTGTTCCTTGGTCCAAACTTGGATTAATGGAGCTTTAGTTATGGCCCTAATTTCTCACATGATCTAAGGTGTTTCATTCCTTGACTTATCATACTATTGTACATGTATTTTCCCCGATAGTTGTAAAGCTTGAAAAGCATTTAAGATAAAAAGGGGACATGAACTCACAGAATTGCATCCGTAAACTGTATGTAATTGTAACCTCACTTGTAGTTGTCTTGAATTGTATCACGACCTACAAAGGTCCTAGATTTGTTAAACACTTCGGTCTTTGTATTGGCTCATGTACAAGTCTTCTATCTTGAATATGTATTAAGACTTGTTTGTATTTGTTATTCGTTGAACTGTGTATTAGATGTATGAATTGTTAAACTGTTATATATATATATATATATATATATATATATATATATATATATATATTTCACCAAGTATATATATATATATATATATATATATATGAAATCTTGTATCTTGTGAGTTGTATAATCGGATCTTGTCCTCTTGATTTTATGTCTTATATGAATAAATTGTATAATTGTATTTTCACCAATTATATGTCATTGGGCAGAGCCCATGTTTTCATGTTATTGGACTTAAATATTATTGGGCCTAAATAGTATTGGGCTTAAATAGTTTTGGGCCTAAATAGTATTGGGCCTAAATAGTATTGGGCCTAAATAGTATTGGGCTTAATGTTATTGGGCCTTGGCCCATATGTTTGGTATTGGGCTTAGCCCATGAGTTTTGATATTGGGCTTAGCCCATGTATTTATGTTAAGCCCATTTAGTAAATATAGCCATTAGTAAAGATATAAGCCCATTTGAAAGTACAAGCCCATTTGTATAAAATAAGTCCATTTATTAAAAATAGCCCATTAGTAAAGATATAAGCCCATTTGAAAGTACAAGCCCATTTGTATAAAATAAGTCCATTTATTAAAAATAGCCCATTTGTATTATATTCTATCATTTTTTTATAAAATCACTAAGTAAAGACTTTTTAGTCATAAGAATACATAAAAATTTATAAGTTTAAAAACATCCGAATTTTGTTATCGATAGCATATTTATTTTTCGCATCGAAAGATCATCTAAACGTCATAGTAACTCCTCGGATTGGCGTTATTTATAGCTTCGCCCGTCGTCCGTTTTGACCATAATTTGTGTCCGATCATTCGGATCGTCCGTAACTTATTTTTAAAACATATTTCTATGTAGTCTTGTAAGACTTTGATTGTAATGTATCTTATGTTTATTTGTTACATTGAATTCAAGTTCTGTTTTGATATGTATAACTAATACACCAAGTATCATATTGCACGTAAGTTGTTAAAGTGACCAAATATATATTTTTCTCAAAAATATATATTTATCTAACTTTGTTTTTATAAAAAAAAAACATTCTTTAAAATCTTTTTAGTCTTGTAAAGATTTAGCCAAAAATAATGGTTTTGTTAACATATGATTTTTAATAAAAATCGGCCATATAACCTTTGTAATATGAACTTTACCATGTTTAAATAAACATAGCATTTTCTTTTCGAATTCACCAATCAATTTACTCATAACATTCTTAAAGAATAACACATGAGATTTATAACATAACCTCATTAAGATGATATCAAAATCATGTAGGATTTTTGGTATGATCATAACATATGTTAACTAGTTCAAATCCATGCTTTAATTCTAGTTTTAACCACTTTTACAAAAATCCCATCTTGTATGTTTGTTTTCATAATCTTGTAGAAGTATTGTTTTTAATGACAAACACTAAATACTTTAACAACACCATAGATTATGATCATCCATATAAAATTTATGTTTAACAAAAAAACCTTTTAACATAAACATGTATACTTGTTAAATCATGTATTTAAACATCATCTAAAAATTTATTCTTATGATATTCATCATGACATGATCAAATATGCAAGTAATAAGTCATAAATCACAACATAAACAAACAAACATATATCATGATTGTCACACCCCGACCACGTAGAACATACAAAACGTGGCGGAAACGTCGGGGAGTGTTGTAACAGAATCAATTGTTTCAAATCCATGGCAAATGAAGTTTCATTTTATAAATCAAACATGAAAGTTTACATTGTCTGAACAAGAATCAAAGTGTACATAACATAAATTAACTAGTTCTTGTCTCGTTTTAAGTCACTAAGGCACAGGTCCGCCTAAGTATGTCTTGATAAGTCCTATGCATCATCTCCTGAAAACACTTGTGAAAATAGGTACGTCAGCATAAAAATGCCTGTGAGATACATTGGTTTTGTGAAAACGGAATTCATGACTTGAGTTTGAGAAAATGTTTAGTCATGAACCTCGTATTTTGCTTTGTCTTGTAAATCATTTGAAAAACGGTAAGATCAAATGATATGTATAAATAAGAGAACAATGCATGTTTAAACGGATAACCATGTAAAATGAGTTTGTATAAGATAAGTCGTTTGTAAAACAATGTCTCATGAAAAGTGTGTTATTTGTATAAAATGTCATATGTCTCAAATTGAAATGATTCAAATAACGCTACGATATGTAATACCATACAAACACTTATATATAGGAAGTACCAGCGGCGTATCCACCATGCTTGTATCATATTACACACGCCTCGTTACTTAATCACTTACTCAAACCAAACCATCAAGATGAAATGTTTAACAACGGTAGAAATGTTCATGTATAGTCAAATGTCTATTGTCAAATGTAATCCATGTCAACGGATACAACTGGTTTACACGGTTCAATGGTTACAGACGGTTCATGAAATTAAAGGGGTAAGACGGTTCACATAGTCAAATGGTTACAACGGTTCAAAATGTAGTGTAATGTGTTCATATGCTGGATGAGCATATGCAACAGAAATGCAATGTGAAACAATGTACTACGTATGCACACAATGGGCGTACGTAGCATGAAATGTATTGTAGAGTACAACGGTTCAAAATGTAGAATAATGTGTTCATATGCTGGATGAGCATATGCAACAGAAATGCAATGTGAAACAATGTACTACGTATGCACACAATGGGCGTACGTAGCATGAAATGTATTGTAGAGTACAACGGTTCAAAATGTAGTATAACGTGTTCATATGCTGGATGAGCATATGCAACAGAAATGCAATGTGAAACAATGTACTACGTATGCACACAATGGGCATACATAGCATGTAATCTAAAACAATGTACTAAGTACGCACACAATGGGCATACATAGCATGAAAATGTAATGTAAAGTGTTGTGCTAAGTATGCACACGATGGACATACATAGCATAAACACAATGAAATCATGTACTATATATGTACTATTGAACATAGCAAGTATATGATGTGAAAACAGGAAAGCATGAAAGTAACAGATAGGCACATGTGTTTCACCCCAAAACAGTTTAGAAAACAGTAAAAGAGGGGTTCAATGTACTCACCTGAGATTGCTTTGAGTTCCTTGTATAATAACCAGATAATGCTAAAGATCACGGAATACCAACGGCACCTAATAGGTAGCTTATGTTAATATACCGGACCAAATCGGAAGGATCGGACAGTACGCGGGTTCGAAAACCAAACGAGTATGGAGACTCGTGTAATATGGTTTAACAAAGCCTACATACTAAAATGAAACTTAACCTAAGTGCTTACGGTCCATCACGACCCGTTGAGGTAGCTTATGCCACCCTAACGCGTCATTCGCGTAGAACGCGTATGGAACGCCTAACATTGCGACCACAAGGTATAACCTCGGAAGGTTATAGCTATGGTCACCTAATATGTTTGGTCGGATCCTAAAGATCGACCAAATGGGTCGGGTTCGAAAGTATAAGCGATGGTTTAGATCGCTTACCTTACGACCCTATATAAGCACTATACTAAACGTGACGAGCTAAGCATGTTAGAACATGCTTAACTAAGTTTAGAAAACAGGTTTGGCATCAAAACAAACGGCTTTGATGCTCACGAGTAGTTTGGTTACAAAATACGCAAGAATGCGCATTTTGGCCGAAACTACGACTCGTCACTGAGCCTAGATAACGGGGTAATCAGTAGGTATGGTCACTACGGACCATAACCATCGTGATCACGCTCACGTTATGAAGTTCCATGAACTTCGCATCGACCATAAGCTGGTCAATGCAGAAAGTCAACAAAACGTTGACTTTCGGACTCGAAAACCGAATAAAAGAGCGAAAGAAGACTTACGGAGGGTCCCCGAGTGCTAATCTAGATCAAATAGCTCAGGTATGAAACAATGGTTCCAACTTAGAGCTTTAGATCTGATTCTTGTGGGTTTTTACACAAAACGGGGGGGGGGGGTATTTATAGGAAAAGTGGAACCGTTAGGATCGTTTATCGAATATCGTGCCGCGATCTCGAGCGTACACTTGTCAAATTCTTGTGGTAAGTCAGAAATTGCCCCTTGGCTCTTGATTAGGTGAAAGGGCATTGCCTCTTGATCGAACGAAAGGCCAACTGCATTAAATAGATACATTGAATCTGTCTGACAGTCTCACGCGCCCCGCGTAAGGATTTGGTAAATCCTTACGCGCCCCGCCTAAGGTTCCCAGCTCAGAATTTACAATTTTGGTCCCTGCACTTCAGAAACACGTATTTTGGCCCATTTTTGGCACGTTTAAGCCCCGTTAACCTCATTTCAAGGCTCTAAGATGAAGTTAAAGTGTAGGGGACTTGAAATATGCTCAAAAATATTCCGGATGTCGGTTCGTTTGGCCGTACGATCGCGATGTTCGCTTAATTACGACGGAATGCGCATAAGCGCGAAAGACGATCCAAATGACGCGACGAATGGATTTTTCTCATGCCAAACACTAAGGCATAATATAAGGATGCTTACATAAATTTTTGGATGTCCGGATGTATTCAGAACGTAAGTTATGCGCGAAAGTGCAAACTTGTGCACTTTTTGACACTTTTAGTCCCTGAATGATCCAAAAGTTTGTTTTAGCATACCAAACACCTCAAAGCCTATTTCTAAGCTATGTAGAGGATATTTAGGGTATGTTTAACTTATGAACATGTTCCGGAATGTTCGTTACAGTTCAAATTGGCATACTTTCGCAGTTTGTCAAGTTTAGTCCCTGTAAGCAAATTAACTTGTTTTTGCTATACCCAAGCCTTCAAAACTTATTTCTAAGTTATGTAAAGGTTATTTAAGGTATGTTGAGTATATGTTGATGTTCCGGAGTATTTTTCGCATTAAACTGAGTACGTTTACGCACCAGTTTGCGTATAATGCTCTAGAAAGCAATGTAGAGTTTGAAATTGAACAATAATTGATATGTGCAAAACATACACATATTTATACAAGATCCCAAGTATGAAATACAATATTTCATCGGCTTGGTATTTGTTTGATGGTCGCGGTGACACAGGTGTCACAATGATTATTATTTTGCTTCTTTGTATCTTCTTAATATTTTGTATGCTTCTTTAGTTATTACTAGTTATTTTAACAATCATAAACATAAATAACTATATAAAAAAAATAGACTTAGAAGCTCACTTCTAGCACTTGTGGCTAGGGATGATCTTAGTGAATATGATGAGGAAAGAAGATGATGATCTTGATGGTAGAAAGCTCTTGGATGGATGAAAGTGCTTTCTTTAACTTAGAGATGCCTTAGATCACCTTAGGCTCCATAGAAGTACATCTTGATCATCAACAAATAGCTTGAAAGGAAGGTTATTTAGAGGTGTATATGGCTGAATTTTTGGAGAAGAAAATGGAGTCTTAAGTGTTTGTTTTGGGAGGTGTAAGAGTTCTTGAAAAGTGTTGGTGATGATAAGGATTACTAGACTTTTAATCATCCATATCTTCACAAATTGCAACAAAGGAAATATCTAGGATATTTTTGCAAGTGAGGAAGGATGTGGGACCCACTTAAAAACGTTCATCACATGGGGAGGGTAAAGTGTAATTATTATTTTTTTTTATAAAAGTTACCAAAATATCTAGATATTTTGGTAATTAGGCTAAGTATGGCGATTAGGGTAATCTTTCACCATTAGGGGGTAATTAGTGATTCGGAATGTTATCTATTATTAACAAATTTACTAAACTAGTAGAAATTATATTTTGATATCTTAAACGACTTCCGTTTGGTCGTCGGTTCTATAAAAGCACTTTTAATTCTTACCGACGAAGTTTTTCCGTAAGTTGTAAATCCGCAACCAAGAGATGTATAAAGGGATTTGGAATCTCAAAATAAGCTTAACTAGTTCACCAAAGCTTTCATTTGGTTGTTTTCGATGTCGGAAATGTCGTTTATTAGCTTGTCGGTGTAGAAACGAACAAGTTGTGGGGGTTGCAAGGCAGCATCGAAAGCTTATGTTTCGGACACCCCATTAATATCCTCATATTGTTTCCATATGTTTATCATCATTTGTCATATTTCCGGAGTCCCGGAAATGCTAAATTATTATTTTGGACGATTTAAAATTGTCTTATTTTTAGTGAAACGGACGATTTAGCGATTAGGGCGTTGTACCGGAAAGTCTTGTATCTTTGTAAGATATGTTTTCGTATTAGTGTTTTCTTATATAAACGGACTCAGTTATGTTAGCTGTGTGTCGTTTTTCCTTGTTTCATTCTGTTTTCACGGTTTTGCTGGCATGAATAGTGTGACCGTGAATAGTGCACGCAACACTTTTTACCAACACTTTTAGGACATTATTTAATTGATTTCGCAATACGACGAAAACCAACATATATTATCTCATTGTTTTCTTGTCCTACCACTGTCGTCTAATTTACGACACAGTTACGTAATTAAATTATGCTAATTGCATGAGATTATATACTAAGAATAGTGATTAGACTGTACGGAATTTCCGGTTATTTGCCATTGTCACACATATGGTACCAACGTCTAAATTTCTAGTCTATACATTGCTTGAAACTAATTGACTCAATTATTTTTTACTGAACTGAGTCGTTCAGCGAAAATTTTGGTATTTTTAAATGTAGATCTTAGGTTTTGATTTGTTCGTAGCTTTATTGAGTTATTTATTTGCTTCATAATTTCCTTTTCTTTAAACAATTAACAAGTTATCACTTAATAACCATGTAATAAACTAACAAACTAACACTTAAAGTTAAAGGTTAGAGGATATAGTATGACATTCAATTAGGAACTCAACTTACTAAAGAGTTATACCAATAAACAAATTAAGTATAAGAATTCTGTTGGAACCTGAAGGTTTATTCATGCAGGTTAACAAAATATAGGGATTGATCTTGTAATTAGTTTAATTATGTTTTGGGTTAATCTTATGTGGGTTGGGCTTGTAAGTGTGTCGCATGGGCTTGAGTAGTTTCGGCCCTTATGTTTTGTATTTAAACACCTTTAATCAATAGATTAAGGGTTGTTGATACCGAATAGAAGCAGGGAGCGACACCAAGCAAGGAACCGAGTTCCTACCGATCTTGTATCAGTCATCTTCAAGTTGAATGCAAGTTTGGTTTGTTTTGTTTTTCATTGTGTGTTATTTGATATATATGTTGTTTCTTGAATCACCTTTGTGTTTGGTTTCCGCACTCTCACAAAGTTAGATTGATATCATTGTGATCCTCACGGGTTTTACAATTGGTATCAGAGCCATTGAAGCCATTCAAAGGCTCGGTTTGATATCAATCAGATTCAAGAATCTCATATTTTACTGATTCGATTTGTTGAAGTGTGTATGCAGATCTGTTCATCGACTGTTCCTGAAAATTCCTTGAAAAATTACTGATTTTGGTTCTGATTGAATTCTCGGTGTTTGCTGAAATCTCGGGATATTGGTTCAACAGATTCAAAGATTACCAAATCTTTGAATTTTGGAAACTGCTGAAAAATCGGGATTGCGAGTAAACAGTCCTTATCACTTTCTGTTTTGCAGGTTCCGACTCGCAATCTCCCAGTTACGGCTCATCACGGTTTAGTTGCGACTCGCAATCAGCCTTGGTTTCGGTTCATCTCGCCCAGTTACGACTCGCAACCAGCTTTTTGATCATCACTCGCAACCACGGTTTCGGCTCATCCTGTCCTGTTACGACTCGCAACCATATTGGTTACGACTCGCATTCAAGTTTGACCTGACTCGCAACCGTCTACGATTACGACTCGCAAACACCTCATTACGACTCGAAATCACCTCATTACGACTCGCACATTCCACTCGCAACCCAGTTACGACTCGCAACGACAAATTGAAACGGACTTTTGGACTGTTGACTTGGACTTAATTAAATCAATCAATTAATTAACTGATTTATTAAAAATGTCAACCACCAACAGTGAATTGTCTGCTTTAACTCAGCAACAAGAATTGGATTCAAAGCTAGGAACCACAACGCGTATTCCACGTTTAACTGATGCTAATGACTTTCCCGAGTGGAAATGGCGCTTTGAACAGCATCTGAAAGTTAAAGACTACAAGCTATGGCGCAGCATATTGAGAGGACCAAGAGAGATCATGATGGAAAGCACTACTGAACCTGAAGTCAAAGTAAAGAAGCCTCGTGATCAATACACGGAAGAAGATGTGCTTATTGTTGAAGAAGATGATAGAGCTCTTTCTTATCTGACCATGGGTTTGGGTCCAAACATTGCTATGGGATTTCGCACTTGTAAATCTGCCAAGGAACTTTGGGACTCTCTGGTGGAAGTGTATGAAGGTAATGAGGACATGAAAGAAAGCAGAAGGAACTTGCTGCAACAGAATTTCAACAACTTCAACCATATTTATGGTGAAACAGTGGATAATCAGATCCAAAGGTTTGTCAAGCTGGTGACTCAAATGCAAATGGAAGAAATTCACACCACAAATGCTTCGACAAATAGGCAACTTCTCAATGCATTACCCAAGAGCTGGGATCATCATGTTGCTATGATAAAGAAAACAAAAGATCTTGCAAGATGCACCCTGTCTGAGATGATCTCGCATATTAAAGCTTGTGAATTGGATGACAAGCAGAGAGAGACTAACTACAAGAACAGCATGCTGGCTGCCGGTTTTTCTATAGCCCCCACTGCATCCAGTGACAGCAATACAGCTCTTCTGTCTCAAGGAGGATTCCAAATGTTTCGCAATACTAAACCAGCTCCCACTTCAGCAAATGTCTACAACTCAGGGTCTTCCACTCAAGCTTCCCCTGCAAGTGCTGGAAAGACTTCTGCTGCACCTTCTGTTTCTGTTGCTAGCAATGAAATGGTTGCCTTCTTCTCTAGGCAGTCAAAGGAAAATCTTGAAATTGCAGCATCTGTCATAAATTGCATGAACGCCTTTGCTTCGGGAAATCTTGACCCTCCTAAGTTTTCCATGGATGATTTGGATCAAATTCATCCAGAGGATGTGGAAGAAATGGATATCACGTGGCAGATGGCTATGGCGGCTTTTAGAGCTAAAAACTTTGTGAGGAAGACAGGGAAAAACAAATGGCAAAATCTTAAGTTCACAGGACCCGTAAAGATGCCGTTTGAATATCGTTGTTATAATTGTCATGAACAGGGTCATTTGGCTAGAAACTGTACGAAACCCAAGGTGAATGATGAGCAAACTCCAGCTCAGCCTGCTGCTCCTGTTACACCAAATCGAGAAAGAGCCCTTGTGACTACAACTGGTGTGCCTGCTGATAGTGTCAACAGTGGAAGCCCACAAGTGGGATTGGCCCAAGCTTTGGTGGTTCAGCCTGATTCGCCTTTTGACTGGAGTTCAGAGATCGAAAGATTAAACATTTCAGCTCCTGAGAATCAAGCCACCCCAAGCAATATCGCTTTCATGGCCAGCAATGCTTCTGTGAGTGACGATGTGAAGGCTGCACAGGAGGAGGAGTCGTCAGCTGAAAATTTCGCCTTCATGACTCAAATTCTGTCAGCTCCGGTCAAGGGTCTCACCAAAGAAGAGGTGCTTTCTGTTTTTTGCACTTCTGAATGTAGGGAACGAGTTGAGGCCTATAGAATCCATAACGCTGAGCTAATTGAAGATTATAATGAAATTAAACGCAAAAATTTCACTCTAACGAAAAATGAAAAACTTTTCAAAGAGAAAATCGAAGCTCAGCGTAAGGATATCGTCCAACTCAAAGACGATGTTAGTGTAGCCACGGCACAACTCATCATGGTTAAAGAAAAATTGTGTGAGGTAACTAAGGAACTGGAGGATGTTCAGGATAAATATCAAATTAATGAGTTAAATATTAAAAAATTTGATTCCTCCAGTAAATTAGTCAAGAATCTCTGTGATCAACAATTGGCTTATTCTAAAAAGAAAGGGTCGGGTTTGGGTTATAATCAGGCTCCTCCTCCGTACAATAACAATTATACCTACTTGCCTATGACCGAGGAGGAGATGCTGAATGAAAGTAAAATGACATACGGACCCAAAAATAATAAGCCCTCGGTAAATGTTGAAAGTTCCAAAAACAGTAAGTCATCAATCAATGGCAAATTTACTGAAGAGCAGGTAAAATCAGAGACATGTTTTGTGTCAAAGGGTACTTTTGATCCTAACAGTTCTTCGTCATGTGCAGATAAAGTACCTGAAGTGATATGGGGAGATGTGTTTGGAAGTGAACAAGTTTTAGAATCTGATTCTTCTAAAACTTCTTTTGATGATACTAATTCTGGTTGTGTGTTTGGACAAGCGTTTTTGAACTCTTTTCATAGTTATGTTTCGTCTTCTTTTGGGCCTGATGTTTTGGGCAAAACAGTGAATGCTTGTGATGAACCTTTTAAAACTGCGTGTGATGATGATTGTTTTGAAATTGCTGAAAGTTGTGATTCTGATATTTCTGATTCTCTAGGAGAAAATAGTGTGACCAACGACGTTCCTCAGAACACATCCAGTGAAACCACTGATGATGCTTCACAAGAAAATCAATCACATACTGATTTTTCGTGTGAATCAAATTCAGTAAATATTTCTACTGATGAATCTGAGGGAACATCATTGGATGACAATGATCGAAAGGAATCGAAATTTGTTGATGACGTCTCAGCTTCGATCGAGACTGAAACTCAAAATGATTTGCAAAAAGAGAAAGAAGTTTTCTTAAATGAAAATTTAAAAGAAAATGATTGTGAAGAAAATCATAGGTCAACACCTGAAAACTCTAATCAAAATGATTTTCATGAAGCAGTTAAAAATGAAAAATCAAATTTTTCGGATTCTCATGCTTGTGCCAGTGCTAGTTCTGATTCTGATCCTCAGGTATCTACAAGCTCAGGGAAGGCACAAGCAAGTAAATCAAAACAGAACAAGCAAGCTCCATCTACAAGACCCAAAAGACCCGCAGCCTCTGTGAATCGTCAAAAATCTTCCGCAGTGAAACGGCAAATTTGTTTCAACTGTGGGATAGCTGGGCACATTGCCAGAAACTGTGTTTCTCCATCTTCCTCTGTGCAGTCTAAAACTAAACATGCACAGCATCAGAAAGTCAAACCAAATCGATCTGGTCCTTCTAAGTCAATGACGACTCATCAGTCTAAGACAATGAAGAACGACCATCGTAAGGTCAAGCCTTCTGATCAAGATTGGAATGCAGCCAAACGTAGACATAAAAATCAGCAAAATCATTTTTCTGAAAACAGATTTCAAGCGTTTGGTAATTATGCTAACAACTGGTCTAAACAATATTGGAAACCTAAACCCAAGGCCAAGCATTCCAATCTGCCTCATACACTTCAGAAAAATTCTGTCAATGCAAATTTATCAAATTTCTTAAACAAAGACAATTTAATTTGGCAGAGGGTAACGTATTTCGATGCTCAAGGAAAACCCAGATCCACTATGGGCTGGGTTCCTAAATCTAACTAATCCCGCTATTCGTGCAGGAACAGCTGTGGAGGACTACCGTGCGCCTCTGGTACATGGATAGTGGCTGTTCCAGGCACATGACAGGAGACTTATCCCAACTTGTGAATGTCAAAGAATTTAATGGTGGATATGTCTCGTTTGCGGGAGGTGAATCTGGCAGAATCACGTTGAAAGGAACTGTTCAAAACGGAGTTCTCAGCTTTGAAAATGTTAACTACGTTCCAGAACTGAAGCACAATTTGTTGAGCATTTCGCAAATTTGTGATAGAGGAAATTCAGTTCACTTTACGAAGAAAGGTTGTCATGTTCTCAAGCCTGGGATTGTTATTCCAGAAGACTGGTTCTTGATGACAGCTGAAAGAAAAGGAAACGCTTACGTCATTGATATGAACAAGAAGCCATGTGAAGAGATCACCTGCTTATTCTCGAAGATTTCAGAGCATGATGGTTTATTGTGGCACCGTCGACTAGGGCACGTGAATATGAAAAATCTGAATCGTCTAGCTAAAGGTCATTTGGTACGAGATCTTCCGATCAAGGATTTCATGTTGGTAGAGAAGTGTGTTGCTTGTGCGAAAGGGAAGGCTCATCGAAAACCTCACAAGTCTAAACCAGTACCCTCGACAAAGGCTGTACTCGAACTACTTCACATGGATCTTTTTGGTCCAGTGAATGTGCTGAGTATCGGGAAGAAAGCCTACTGTCTAGTAATCGTCGATGATTACTCTCGCTACACATGGGTGTATTTTCTCAGTCACAAAAACGAAACTGCTGCACTGGTGAAACAGTTTATTACATTGGTTGAAAATCAAGCGAGTACTAAGGTGAAGGTTATTCGATCAGACAATGGAACAGAATTCAAGAATGTTACTTTGGATACGTTCTGCAGTGAAAAGGGAATTGATCGACAGTTCAGTGCGCCTCGAACTCCACAACAGAATGGAGTGGCTGAAAGAAGAAATCGTACTCTAATTGAGGCAGCTCGTACCATGCTGGCTGATTCAAAGCTTCCTAGCTTCTTTTGGGCCGAAGCTGTTAGCACGGCTTGTTATATCCAGAATCATGCTTTAGTTAATAAACGTCACATGAAAACCCCTTACGAGATTCTGGAAGGACATAAACCTTCGGTTTCACACTTTCGTATTTTTGGTTGTCCATGTGTGTTATTACTAATGGACTCAAATGGAAAGTTTGAAGTCAAAGGTGACGAATGTTACTTTGTTGGATATGCTAAAGGCTCTGCTTATAGGGTATACAACAAAGTAACTAGGAAAGTCGTTGAGTCGTGCAACATCGAATGGCTTGAAGAGAATGCTACGGACGCTAGAGTCGGTCCAGATTGGTTATATGATTATTCTGCTCTGTTTAAATCATTTAACATTTTGTCAAGTGATGTCTCAGTTGCAGGTGAATCAGTTCCAAAACAACCATTGTCGTTTGAAGATACAGAGGACGAAGTACAGATAGATGAAATTGTGAAGCATCATACTGTTGATCCGCCGGGAATGGTGTTCACGCAACATCCTACACCGACACCGGTGGTCAATCAATCCCCTGAAGGTGCATCAACCAGTGACTCTGCAATGTTTCCTGATCCAATCCCTGAGGATTGTACAGTCACTTCTCCTGTAATTCACACTACAAGTGCACCTGATGAGGGGGAGTGTAGCAACACCACCACTGAAGAGGAGACGGTACCAGATTTGGCCATACCGACGAGCGTTCAACGCAATCATCCAATCGAAAATGTGATTGGTCCTGTAAATGCAGGAGTTTTGACCAGGAGTCAATCAGGGACCATTAACACTTGCTTATATTCTAGTTATCTTTCTCAAATCGAACCTAAAACCATTGATATAGCTTTGCAGGAACCTGGCTGGGTAGATGCTATGCACGAAGAGCTGAACCAGTTTGAAAAACTTGGAGTATGGAAGCTTGTCAAGTTGCCAGCAGGAAAGCGTAAGCTTGGAACTAGATGGGTTTTTCGAAACAAGCAGGATTCTGCAGGTGTCATTGTTCGAAACAAAGCAAGACTGGTGGTTCAGGGATTTAGGCAAATCGAAGGACTGGATTATGATGAAGTTTATGCTCCGGTTGCACGACTTGAAGCTATCCGGATCTTTTTGGCGTACGCGTCATACATGGGATTCACTGTCTATCAGATGGATGTCAAGACCGCGTTTCTCTATGGAGATGTGAAGGAGGAAATTTTTGTTGAGCAACCGCCAGGATTTGTGCATCCAGATCATCCTGAGTATGCCTACAAGTTAGACAAGGCACTGTATGGGTTACACCAGGCTCCTCGAGCTTGGTATGCCACCCTAACAGAACATCTGTTGGCTCATGGATATACACGAGGCACTATTGACCAGACTTTGTTCATCAAGAGGATAGGCAGTGATCAAATCTTGGTTCAAATCTACGTTGATGATATTATTTTCGGATCAACAAGCGAGGATCTATGCAAGGAATTCGAGAAAGTTATGAAGAAAAAGTTTGAAATGAGTGCTCTGGGGGAGATGACTCTGTTTTTGGGCCTTCAAGTCAAGCAGAGTTCGCAAGGAATTCTGATTCATCAAGGGAAGTATGTGGATGATGTGCTGGCAAAGTTCAAGTTCTCGGATGCAAAGTCTGCTGAGACACCTATGGCTGAGAGACCATTGTTGACTGAAGATGAAGAAGGAGAGTCTGTCAATCAACGTCAATATCGGTCTATGATCGGGTCATTAATGTATCTCACAGCTAGCCGTCCGGACATCATGTTTGCTGTTTGCAACTGTGCACGCTATCAGGCTAATCCTAAAACTTCTCATCTTATTGCTGTTAAACGGATCTTTCGGTATCTTAAAGGCCGACCTCGGTTTGGTCTGTGGTATCCGAAAGATTCCAATTTTGACTTGTTTGCTTTCTCTGACAGCAATTTTGGAGGTACTGACAGTGACAGAAAATCCACTTCTGCGGGATGTCAATTTTTGGGTGATCGGCTCATTTCTTGGCAGTGCAAGAAACAACAAACGGTGGCGATATCCACAGCTGAAGCTGAGTATGTTGCTGCTTCTGCTTCTTGCTCTCAAGTGGTGTGGATGCAACATCAATTGCAGGATTATGGTTTGACATATCTTAACACTACTATTTACTGCGATAATGATGCTGCAATACAAATTGTTAGAAATCCTGTTTTTCACTCCAAAACCAAGCACATTGATATTAAAGTTCATTTCATTCGAGACTGCTTTGACAGAGGTCTGATTACGCTTGAACAGATCGACACAGATGCAAATGCTGCCGATTTGTTCACTAAACCTGTCAGCAGCTCGAAATTCAGAGTGCTTGTGGATTTTCTAAAAATGATCCGTTTTACTGATTGAGCATATCTTTTTTTTGTTTTGTTTTTCGTAGGTAAATTTGTTCATAAAGCTTTCTATTCTTAGGTAGTTTTTTATTTATGCACAAATTTAGGGGGAGAAAAATCGAAAAATACAAAAAAAAATTGAAAAATCGAAAATACAAAAACATTAAAAAAATCGAAAAATACAAAAAGAGTTTCAAAAGGAAGTATGGCTGGACTGGGAAATGAAATGAATTTTCACTTTATGGTCAAGGGCTGACTCATGTAAGACCAGTATCGAAATTGTTTAACTCTAGTATGATGTGTTGGTAGGCTCTATCCTTAAGATTGGAAACAATAGCTATTTCTGTTCAGAACTAAACCAGTACATGACCTCAGAAAAGAAAATCACTTGGAATTAGCTCAAGTCTATTTGAATGTTTGTATGCTTTCCCGATACACACAATTTTGGTCTGATTCTGAAATCTTATCTGAAAAAGTCGTGTACCTCCTCTGCTGCATCCAGATACATGCTGACCTGGAGGTGCTAGGCAACGTCAGCTTCTGCTGCATCCAGATACATGCTGACCTAGCTGTACGTTGTCGATCTGTAGATCAATTAACACCCGAAAGAGGCCCTCTAGTGCCCAAAAGAAACCCAAGAAACCTATATCAAATTGAGAAAACTCATTTGATTTGTATATTATATCATCTCATTCTAAGATCTATTCTGTTCTTTTCTCAACCTATTCCCAGTTAAGATTTCAGAAATTTGGATTGGGCTTGTGAAATATGTGGTAGGGAAACTGCTTGCATGATAGAGTGAGCTGTGCATAATTCCGGGATTTGATTAGTATTTGTTTGGGTGCTCATTATTAAAATATCAAAACATGATAAAATTAAAATACAGGCAGTTATATGGAAAAGGTCTAGGGAGATGAGTTTAAGAGGACAAAAATACTGGCAATCGTCTAGGTTATTCTAAAGTAGATCAGTGTTGATAAGTGAAGTCATGCCCGAGACCCTGTGATTTGATCCCTGAGCATCTATGCAAATTTCCTGATTTATTTTTGTAAATAATATTTTATTATTTATTTTTGTTTTAGGTTTTGTTTTGCAAAATAATGCTCAATGGGTTTGATGGGTTATTTGAAAATCAGATTTTTTGGTTGGGTTGGTTAAAATTATCTTTGAAAATCATTTTATTTAGCCCAAAATGCTAAAAGATATTAAGCCCAAGTTCATGAGGCCTAGGCCCAACAGATTTGGGCCCATGAGAACATTGGCCATATAAATGCTGATCACGAGTCATTATCACCATAATTCACTCGAAATCTTCTCTAATTTTCTCTCAACAATTCCGGCCGAAATCAAGATTCCGACTCGAATTCCGGTTGCGACTCGCAATTAAGGTAGATCATCAACAGAAATTATGACGTCATTGTTCAAGTTTTGCAGGTTTCCGACGAGTTCTTGAAGTTTCCGATGGGTTTTCCGACGAGTTCTTGAAGATTCCGATGAGTTTTCCGGCGAATTCTTGAAGATTCCAGTCGAAATCAAGAACAACTGGACTCGAGACCAACGATTACGACTCGCAACCTCGAGATTGCGACTCATGGTTGCGACTCATCTTGTTCGGTTGCGACTCGCAATCTCATGGTTGCGACTCATCTTGTTCGGTTGCGACTCGCAATCTCATGGTTGCGACTCAGTAATCCTGGTTGCGACTCACGGTTTCGACTCGAAACCTTGGGTTGCGACTCATGGTTACGAGTGAACAGTAACAGTGTTTATTTTTAATTCTTATTTTTATCACTGTTAAATTTGGGAACTCATGTGTTGTTTGTGTATTTGCAGAAAAATGGACCTCAAGTTTATTGCTTCTCACAATCAAGTTGCGTATTTGGCACCCCCATCTGTAAAGCACAAGGAGTTGTACACGTCTTTGATTAAAGGCTTGAATACATGCCGCATTGTTCATGCTCTTCGAGACAATCCGGTAGTGTATGAAAGTCTTATCCGAGACTTCTGGAAGACTGCGAAGGTGGAAATAGTTGAAGGCAAAGGAGCGATAGCTGCTGAAATTGACGGAACAACGATTATTGTGACAGAGCAGGTTATCAGGGAGGTGTTGCAGTTTAATGATCAAGAAGCGGATCCAATCGAGCTTGCTGCTGGGGTAATTGAAGCTATCTTGCCACGTCTAAGCTATGAAGGGAGATTTCCGCCCCTGGTCAAGAAGTTTGTTCATCCATATTGGCGCTTATTATTGCACACGTTCCTATTGTGCATGACTGAGAACCGAGGAGGAACTGATCAACTAAACACAACACAAACGGCTGCATTGATCTGCGTAATTACAAATGAGCCGTTCAATTATTCGCGATATGTCTTAGAAGCAATGAAGAGGAATGCTATCGGGCTAAGAAAGGATAAGTTTCTGATGTATCCTAGGTTTGTACAAATGATTCTGAATGCTCGATATCCAGAATTGAAGAGATCGGGCAACACACTGGAATTAAAGCCCATGGGTCCTTCTTGTTTTGGAGCACTTACAACAAAGAAAGGAACAGAAAAGAAGTTTGAAGGTTTGATTGCTTTGGAGAAGTTCGGTCAGTTTGCTGAGACTGAAGAAGTTGCTGTGAATCCAGTCAGGGCACTAGCCGTACCAGCACGTGCCATAGTAGCTGAAGAGCATGACATCCAGCAAAGAGATGAAAATGAGCCTGAGCCAGAGCGTATCACCATCAACTCTGACGATGAAGGTGTTGAGATTACGTGTGATTCTGATGATGATAACATAGAGCTTCCTCCTGAAGCTAATGCTGAAACCGTTTCTACTGTTACTCCAGTGATTTCTGCTGAGAACTTGGCTCTGTTGTTAAAGAAAGTGACTGACACGATGGGTAATCCTCCTACTAATCTGTCAGTGTCTACTGAAGAGCCTGAAGAAAGCCCAAGGGATTCTGATGATATTCCACTAAAAAGGAAAAGACGGGATCCGAGACCTGGAATGTTTATTGAACAAAGGAAAGATCAATCTGTTACTGTTGCTGATGATGCTGAAGGTTTATACAACTTTGATTTCGAAAGGAATGTTGATGACACCACTACCACGACCACTACAGACAACATCTTTGAGTTTGATGCTGGTACTCAAGGTGATGATACAGTTATGGCAAATGCTGAAGCTCAAAATGAAGCAGTGCCTAATATTGAAGTTCAAACTGAAGCTGTATCTAGTGTTGAGACTCGTACTGAAGCTGGGCCCTCTGAAGCTGTTGGTGCTGGATCTTCCGGTACCATTCATGAAGAACCGGGCAGCTCTAGTGGTAAACGACCTGTTGAACCACTCAGAATGCCTTTTGACAGTGATTCAAGCGATGATGATGAGTTCATAAGTATGAGGGAAATGAAGAAGCGTTTGGTTGTGCTCGAACAAGATTCCATACATAAAGATGCTAAGATCATACAGCTTGAAGACATTATTGTGAAGAAGGATCAACAAATTGAACAACTACAGGGAGATGTTGGCCTGTTATTCAATATTGTTTATGATATGCGAGGCAAACTTGAGAAGAAGTTTGGTCAAGAGTTTTCTGATCCCACCGATGTAGAGAACAGAAAGAAAGCTTTCGAGAAGGATAATGCTGAAAAGGCTGCTGCTATGGAAAAGTACTTTGAAAGGGTTACTGATCCAGAAGCAGAAAAAGCGAAAGCTGAAAGGTTGAAGAAGAAGAGAGAGTTTGTGATTCTGAAAAACAAGAATGCTAATCCTGACGATGAAGATGCGCATGCTACACATCATTTGATGGATGTGGGTGAAACTCTCTATGACAAGAAAGGGAATAGATCTGGTGTAGTTAGCTGGGGGTATGATCACGACCGTAAACGATGGTGGATTAAGAGGAAGGTTGGACCAGTCGAATGGTACAAGCGATCAGGGCAATTTCAGTCATTCACTAAGGTTGATTTGACAGATCTGGTAAATAAACCTTATGTGGATGATAAGCCTAATGGTCCTGGTTATATGTTCTTCGAGAGATTGAAAAGGGAAGTGGCAAAAGGCTTTCCTTCGATGCGTACAGCAGATACCACAGTTAAACCAGCAAAAGGGATCAGAGATCCATACACCAACAAGCGGATGAAGATAGTGCACTGGCCCGCTACTGATAAAGAAAAGACTATTCCGTTGGTAAGGAAGATTCCGAAAGGGGCGTTGAAGACGATGCACTTCTGGGCATATAATGAAAGACTTGGTCAAGCTGTGATCGTTTGTGATGGAGATGAAAGTTACTGTCTGGTGGATCAGATTGATTTATTGAATCTTGCACCTGAAGATCTTGCAGTATTGGCAAGCAACCAAATCCGAGCCACCGAAAAATATGAAGAAATTGCTAAAGGGTGGACGTCTGCTGTAGCCTCTGTGATGCATATTCACAGGAAGGGATTTGGTGGATACAAGGATAACATGAGTGGTGGTCATCAAGGAAGCTGAAGCAAGAAGAACTTGCATGCATAAACCTAGGGGGAGATTGTTGGAACCTGAAGGTTTATTCATGCAGGTTAACAAAATATAGGGATTGATCTTGTAATTAGTTTAATTATGTTTTGGGTTAATCTTATGTGGGTTGGGCTTGTAAGTGTGTCGCATGGGCTTGAGTAGTTTCGGCCCTTATGTTTTGTATTTAAACACCTTTAATCAATAGATTAAGGGTTGTTGATACCGAATAGAAGCAGGGAGCGACACCAAGCAAGGAACCGAGTTCCTACCGATCTTGTATCAGTCATCTTCAAGTTGAATGCAAGTTTGGTTTGTTTTGTTTTTCATTGTGTGTTATTTGATATATATGTTGTTTCTTGAATCACCTTTGTGTTTGGTTTCCGCACTCTCACAAAGTTAGATTGATATCATTGTGATCCTCACGGGTTTTACAAATTCTAATGTAAATAACCAAGTTAAATGATGTTTCGCATAACCTGCGAATTTAGATCAGGCACTTGTCAAACTGCTTGAGATTAAGAAGCACCAGACTGTCCAACGCAAATATTCTTCTGACTGAGAGAATATAAAGCTTACATAAGAAAGCTCAATTCAAAATATCAATGTTCAATTCAAAAATCAAATTGAGATGAAACCAACAAGTAACAAATAACAAGTTTAAACTAAATTGAAAAACCATTTTTTTTGTTTTTTATTTCTATTACTAGGTTATAGTCCCTTGTTTTACAAGGGTTAACAAATAAAAAAAATATTAATATAAATAAAGATGAACCAAATGTCACAAAATGTGAAACTATAATATGCATATAAGTTATAATACATATACAAAAACACAAATTAACATACCTATAATCAATCTCATTCAAATGTTGCATATGGACTTAGGAATATGTGTCAAGATGGTGGTGTGCTGATTTAGAATAGACTTATATCATATGATGCATAGGTGTCTTAATTTATAAGCTAGGAATGATGCTTAGAAACTCGCCTAGTTTAATCTATCAAACTTTAAACAATTTTAGTGATTTGTATTTGATACTATGTTTTGGTTGATGTTCGATTTTAGACAATGAAACTTGACTAATCTATAATGAAACTATTACTGTTATGGAAACTCATGAGCAATCTGAACGCTTAGTGCCGCACCCCGATGTTTCCGCCATCGGTTGGGGTGTGACACATAGGCGGTTGGTCGGGTGGGAACCAGAGCAAATGGTTGGTTAGGAGCCTTCGTTTGGTTCGGGTCGCCGCTTGATTTAGGAGCGAAACCCTGGTTATAGGGATACGTGGTATAGAGAGTGGTTTTTTTTTATAAAATATAGAGTGAAAAGAATGATGGTAGAGAGATTAGTATAAAAATAAAGGGGATCAAAGGTTTATATAAAGGCTTAAACTGTTTTTAAAAAAAATATTTAAGAATCTTAGCGTTACGGTAACATTCACAATCCCCAACAAATTTCAAGCCGTTATGCCTATCGCGAGAACCCGATTTTCGAACCCATAGCGCCCCAGCGGACGATGTTCCCGAGCGCTATGAGACGTTTTGGATGGATGTGGCGCTCGAGTACACAGTGTTAGAAGTCTAGGAAGATGAAAGATAAATATATCGATTAAATTACATATTTATCTTCTATGTGTAAAGTTCAAATAACATAAATTGGTTTTTGCTTAATAATATGTCATTATAGAAATGATCTAATGTGTTATTTAGTAAAATGAAAGTGAGGATGTTATATAATATAAGAAAGAATAAGAAAGTGTCACTAATTATTTAATAGAATATTAATAAAGTCTGTGATCTACGCATATACTTTTTTTTTGAATGGCTAACGAATAAAAGCTTCACTCCTGGGGTAACTTATTAGCAAAAGGTTTCCCAAGGTAACCCGCTTTCACAGACAACGTTAGATAGCCTAAGCTCACTATCTTCTGCTCTAGAGAAAGCCCGTCGCATGAAGGTCCATTATGGTAAACCTCGATTGGGAACAAATTCAAACTTAAGACATGTGGCCTTCAACCCAAATCTTTACTTCCTCTCCATTGCTAGTTGAGCTACATCTCATTGACGATATACACGTATACTAATATTTTTAATGATATGAGTTAATTTTAACTACTAGCAGTAGCTACTCAAAAGAATATTTGACTTAATATATTTTAGGACACTTATGAAATAATTATTTATTTTAATAATTTGGTAGGGGAGCGCTAAAATGAAAACCACCTCCAGTTGTAAGAAGAACCGAAAGAACCACTTTTCAACCATTAGATCTTCAAGATCAATGGATGAGATTAAAAGTAATTAAAAAGTATTATTAAATATTTTTTGTCTTATTATTTCTTTAATATTTTAATCCAAAAGGTTAGTTTAGTAAATTTACTCAATTTTGTCTTTATTGTTTTTTATTACTATTTTTGTATTATTATATTAGTTTTTATTTTTTAAAGAAATTTTTTTTATTAAAAGCTTTTTAAATTCAGATTTTTTTACAAATTTTTTAATATTTTTACGTTTTACGTTTTAACGTTTTTATGTTTTACGTTAAACTTTCTACGTTTTAAGTTAAACTTTTTACGTTTTACGTTAAAATTTTTTACGTTTTACGTTAAACTTTTTTCGTTTTACGTTAAACTTTTTACGTTTTACGTTTTACGTTAAAAAGTTTACGGTTTAACTTTTTTTTTTTACAAAAACTTTTTTGCGCAAAACGAACGCACCCAAGAATCGCAAATTCAGTAGGTGTCTCAGATAGATTGTTATCGTCATCGACTGGGGAAAAAATATAAAAAACCAACAACATCAAAACAAAAGTGTATCTCGAAAAAAAACGGGGTTTGGCTCAGATTTTCCGATAATCAAAAGGCTGCAAAGTGGGGTTGCGGTTCAAAAACCTACCCTCCACCATACTTGTCACGCCATCGTCATCAAAATCTAGGTTTTTTTTTCATCA
This sequence comes from Helianthus annuus, assembly GCF_002127325.2. Taxonomy (NCBI): domain Eukaryota; kingdom Viridiplantae; phylum Streptophyta; class Magnoliopsida; order Asterales; family Asteraceae; genus Helianthus; species Helianthus annuus. The sequence goes on from NC_035436.2 coordinate 106,402,792, forward strand.
TCGCCACCCAACCCAACAGATCAAACCCACATAGTTCACTGACCAAAAATCACCAAATTGTTTTACCCTGTTTGACTATTACTCAACCTTACCAATAACCCCATTTTGTTTTCAAAATGCAAGGAATAGCAGGGAGCCAGGGATATTAATTTGGAATTTAGAAGAAAGTAAATACGACATGAAAACATGTCCAAAACATAATTTATAAAACCATTGGAAAGCAAACAAAAACCTAAAAGACTGAACCAAAGTTGATTGTCAACAAAGTAAAAGTATCCAAACATCAAACAACCAGATTACAGATTCAAAATCTTGAACCCCAAAATTACTCTCTCATCGAAAAATCTAAGCTTTGGAGGCAGTCTTTTCTTTTGCCTTTTGAATCTTCAACACCTTTTTCACAATCTTTTGTTCTTCAACCAAAAAAGCCCGGATAATCCTATATAATAACCGAATAATCAGGGTAAAAGGCTGCAAAGTGGGTTGGGTGTTGCCCTGTTTGACTGTTACTCAACAGATCCTCCACTCGCTCGTCTCCCTCCCACGCACCGATCTGTACCGACCACCACCACCGGCACCGATCTGTACCGTCCACCACATAGGTAACATCTGATTCCGGTAAGTGAGTAAAGAGAGAGAGAAAGATCTGACGGGATGGAGTCTTGTGGCGGTTGCGGCGGCGGAGGAGTACTTGTGGTGGCGGAGACGGTGATTGAGCATAAAGAGAGTAACATCTGGGGATTTCAAATGTCAGTGACATTTGAGGATTTCAAAGAGAAAGAGACATTTGGGGATTTCAAAGATCTGGTTTTGTTAATGAAGATGGTGGAGGGGATTTCACTTTTGAGATCCAGATGGGTACTGAGAGAGATAGATAGATGAAAGATGAGAGCATTCACATCCATTCCACCATATTTTCACCCTAAATTACACTAAAAAACACTACATTTTCTCTCTCCTTTTCAATTAAATTATATTCTTTTATACCTTTATCATTATCGTTACTCTCTCCTCCACTCATAACCACTTTCAAAATATATTAAAAAATTATAGGGGGTGAACAGTGTCCCTCCAAATATACAGATGAACAGTAACATTTTCTCTCTACTCCACTCACAACCATTTTTTATACTCTTTATATTATAAAAACTCTACACACAGACTTTGATGGAATGGATGTGAATGCACTAGAGATTTAAATGAGAGATGAGAGAGGTAATTAAAAAGTCAGTGATTTAAATGAAGAGAGAGAGGAGATTTGACATTTGGGGTAAATGACCAAAATACCCCTTTTCTGATTGGTTGAGAGTGGTTCTCGCGGTTCTTACAACTGGGGGTTGTTTTCATTTTAGCGCTGTATACTAATAAGTAATAATAAATGTGTTTTAAGTTTAAAGTAAATGTGGATTACAATAAATTTGTGTGGATATCATAATTTAAAAATTAAATGGTATACCTAAATTTATTTTATATTTTGATTTATATTTATCAATTATATTTAACAGATAAATTGGCGGTTCATACCATTCGATTTCAAATAGTTCTAAATGTTTTACGGAATGGTCAAAAATATGCCCGGAAACTTCCTGTAAAATTTTCAGATCCAACCAAGCTTCCTAACCAGGGTTTCCGGTCACCGAAAGTTTGATCAAACATGATTTTAAAACCATAACTATGGTTAACTAATGAACCCCAAATTTTGTGTGGATCATTCCTATGCTAGATACAAACTCTCTGGAAAATTTGAAGATTTATTGAATCTGTTTGCTATGTTTCCCGAATTAACGCTATTAAATATCAATAAATTCAACAAAAAATCTCAAATTTTGCAGAGACTCTTTGTTTATTGACCCTGTAAAATTTTGATGAGCTAACAATTCCTACGCCACAGGTTATGTTCAAACAAAGTTTAGTGCACTTAGATTCGGTTTATGGGTGTTATATCCTTCTGTTTCTCGAGTCTTTATACGATTTCTATGCTTCCAGATTCAGATTCTGAGTAAGAGTAGATACCATACCTACGACCATATACAAGACAAACATGTACCCAACATCACATATCAAGCCTTAAAATTTATCTTTTTTCGGTTAGGGTTTTGATTAGTTGTTTCTTTCCGAACCTTTGTGTTTTGGATCCATAAACCACTAACTTTTCACCATGAAACCTCATGAACTAACTTTTTGATCATATTAAGAGTTTAAACAACCCCCTCATGGGCAAAAGATTACTATGTATGGATCAAAACACTTTCTTTTTGTTTATAAGCCTTTTAACATGAAAAGGACTCAAAACCACTTAGAAAAGGCATAATACCTTAAGTTTTTGGCTGGAATTTGCTTAGAACATCAGTAGTGGTGGCTTTGGTCAAGATTGATCTTTCAAACACCGGAGGAGTGGTGTTGTGGTAGATTTAAATATTTATCAATCGTAATTAATTTTAACACAATTTCAAGCTTAAGTTTGTAAAAGACGATAAGATACGATCACTCACTACGACATGTTATGCAAGTACACCCAGTGCTGACGTATTATAGTAATGGTAAGAAATCGAGATCATCAAAGACACAAGAGTCTAGTCAAACTAAATGCGTGAACAATTGTAATGGTGCGTGATCCATGGACAAGTTTGCCGAAACTTATATTGGACGCATATTTGTGTGGTTGTGATTCGTGTAGATGCATATAGATATAAGTAGACAAAACTAGGGTGAGGCTCGATTAGGGCATGTTCCTTCATAACATACGGATACATATTTGATGGATAATTCAAACATAATTATGTTATATAAATAGAGTTAGGATCCTGTAAAAAAGGCCCAAAGTGTGAGAAATGTAAAAAAGAATATCAGCCATTAGATCTTTTGATCTAATGGTTGAGATCAATAGGGACCAAAATGTAAAATATTTATATTGATTTGGATTGAATTGAAATATCTAGGGGCAATTGTGTCTTTTTATCTTCATTTTGTAAATCAATTCAATCCAAAATCCCTGCAATTTCGTTCTCTCTCTATCATACGTTCCTAATTTCTCTCTTTCTCTCTCTTTCTTCTTCCATATTCAGAACATAATCCCTGCAAACATCACGAATCTGAAAATCAAACATCAATATGAAGATCAAACGTCAATCAGAAGATCAAACATCAATCGGAAGCGGACCGGCAGTGGTGGTCGACGACGGCGGTGGCGGGCCGGTAGTGGTTGGGTTCGACGGCGGCGGGTGGTTGGGTTAGACGACGGCTGCGGTTGGGAACCATGAGATTTTACTGTCGGGTGGTTGTGTTCGACGACGGCGGTGGCGGACCGGCAGTGGTGGTGCCGGCAGCGGAGAAGAAGATGATACAGAGATGTAAGGATTATTAAATGGTGTTATTTTTTACTGAATGGTGTTATTTTTTACTGAATGGTGTTATCTTTTATGAATGGTGTTATTTTTTACTGAATGGTGTTATTTTTTACTTAATGGTGTTATTCTTTTCTGAATGGTGTTATTTTGTTTCTCAATGGTGTATTTTTCTTTTTCCGAATGGTGTTATATTTATTTACTGAATAGTGTTATATTCTTGTACTGAATGGTGTTATATTATTTACTGAATGGTGTTATTTTGTTTACTGAATGATGTTATTTTTTGTTTACTGGATGGTGTTTTTTGTTTCTGAATGGTGTTATTTTATTTCTGAATGGTGTTTTTTGTTTACTGAATGGTGTTATATTATTTTGTAAAAACACCATGAATTGAACTATGAATTTTTTTAAAACACCATGTCATGAACATGCTCTGATTCTGTGAATGATGCAAAAAAAATTAATATGAATGATGTTATGGACGGTTATAATTCCTTAAATCAAGGATTTTCTCTCTCCAAATCCTTAAATCAAGGATTACCATATTTGAATTTGTTAATGCATTTACAATCATACCCTTTTCAATTAATTTAGATATAATGGTTGAGATTCTTTCTTACCTTTCTCACACTTTTAGTCTTTTTTACAATAACTCCACCCTATATAAATATATAATTATGGTCGCTAATATAAAATATTACACGTGCTTGTGCTAAGAAGTTAGTATACATGTTATGTCCGACTAACGTATCTAACACGACTCGTGGATTCTTTTAAAAACCTATCATATTTTTTTAACAACTAATTTCTTTCTTCTAAAATACTTGCACTTCCCAGGAAGGAATTAAAACTTAGCCAAAACCTGGTAGAAAACCTATGCGTACTATTTTTCGGGTAGAGATATTGTTAGGGTACAGGGTATAAGGAGCGGTGACTTAGGCGGGGAGTGGTGGTCACCGATCGGTGACCACCCCCACTTGATTAACTTGGGTGTTTGAGTTGGAGAGAGGGTGTGGAATTCGGTGTGTAGTCCCTGATTGTGTTGAGAGGAAAGGAGAGAGGAGAGACCAATCAAGTTTTTTTTTTTTTTTTTTTTTTTTTTTAATTGAGGGGTGTTTAACTATACCTAGTGATTGAGTGTAAAATAGAGAGTAGAATGGGGAGTTGACATGACATAATATTATTGGGTAGAATTTCACTCAAACACCCTAGGGTGATTGACTACCCTTAGGGTGTGGTTTGAGAGTATAAAAAATTAGTGGTGGGTGTGGTTATTTATATTTGTTTAAAAAGTGATTTTTTTTTTTTAAAATTCAACCGTTGCAAATGTAGCCGTTCCTCAAACATCGTGCCAATTCAACGCGGTGAAGAAGTGCCGAAGACCCTCCCCGAATCGGGTCCCCGCGGTGATGGCGGCGGTGTTCCCGATCGGGGAATGGGGTCACCGCACCCTCTCCCCGAGAGTGCCCTCTGTTCCCGAGTTAACTTAACGAGGGATAAGAAAAGAAAGCAAAAGTGAGAAAGGAAAGGATGAGAAAGGAAAAAAAAGATATCTTTCCCACCGTTTCCTTCCAAATCGGAAGGAATAAAAAATTAAAGAATTTAGCCAAGTTTTCCTGTCATTTCCTTTCTTTTCCTTCTTTAAATGAAACTTAGGAACACGACATGTTTATTTTCGTTTCTTTTCCTTTCTTAAATGAAACTCTGGAACAAAAAATATTTTTACTTTCTTTTTGTTTCTTTTCGTTTCCTTCCGTTAGTAAACTCTGGAACACAGTAGTTAAAAACAAAAAATAGTTTGTCTGGTGCTCCATCATATAAAAAACCTCCAAACATAATTTTGAACTGGGGATTCAACAAACAAACGTTGCATCGTGTAGCTAGCAACAATGGAGGTCGATCGGATGGGGAAAGATGAAGAAACCCTGGCCTCGAGTGTAGTAGATTCATCCATACAAATTACTGTACGTATCTTAGTTTCGCATTTAATATGAATATGAATGTCCACATCTCAACTCTCTCATCAACCTACTCCGATTGCTCTGTATCATCACCACCATTAAATGTGATATCTTTCACGCTTTATGCTGTTGTACCCCGTGTTCCAAACATTGTACTCTGCCATAGCCATAGCAGTTGGCTTTACGCAGTTAATTGCTTCAGATATTTAGGGATCAAGTTGCAAAATAATATCTAGGTCATTCAATTTACAAGTTGTCTGACCTCAGACCATGGATAAGTGGTAAGGGTGAATAATGCCCCCACCCTTGGGCGTTTTCCGCCATGTGGCAGTACAGTCAGCAAGGGACATTATTGGGCGTTTTTCTAAAATGGGCGTAGTGGGATGTGGGCATTAGGTTAAAAGGGTGTAAACAATTAAATAAAATAAAAAAACTAACCAAAAAAAGGTATTGGTCAAACCTAAAGAAGATAGCTGTGATTGGTGGTTTCAAAATTCATCTAGCGTGTTTCAAATCACGCCGGTGGCTTTTTTTTGCTAAACAACACCGGAAAACGCCCCGGGGGTGGGGGCTCGGCGTTGTTGGGCGTTATTGGGGGAAAAAAACGCCAGAATCCTTACCACTACTGGTGGTCTAATGGGTTTGAATTGGGGCGTTATAGGGATGTGAAGAGGGAGGTATAACGCCAAATGAGTAGAAAATAATTGGAAAGTAATGATTGAAAGGGCATTAAAGTGTTACACATTTTTTGATTGGGCGTTATGATGCTGATGTGGCGGAAAATGCCCCTTATGGGAGGCATTAACCATTACGGATGTTCTCTGTACCCTTGTTTGTAGGTAATTTAATTTCCATCCACAAAACAGGAATTTAGTTTTCAAAATGTGCTTTTTAGGTTATAGCAGTAGAACTTTGTGTTGGTGGGAGACTTTGAAGAAAAATGAATTGAAGAAAGGATAAAAGCATCAATGGTTTTAACTTTGAAGTGGTCCTCTTGTGAATCCATTGACTTGTTGACTTTTGTAGTCAAAAATGATTTTTTATTTGAAACTGGGGTGTAGTCATAAGTCATATCCTTTTTGAACCCACAAATCTGCCTTAAAGTGCAAGTTTACCTCTATTTTTCAATGTTCTGTTTTTTTCTTTCTAATTGAAGTGGTGGTATTACTATACAATTGCTTTATTGAATATGTAGTAGTTATTGGTTAGGATGTGAACATGTATTCATTTTACTAGGCACGTGAATTGCTTTTTGTAAGTTTCTATGTCCCCCATTTAGTCTTACATGTTGACTACAACTTTTAAATTAGGAATCCATCTATATATATGTATATGTTTATGGATATATGGTAGTAACAACTACATTTTTTTTGAACAACTACTTTTTACACCTAAATATCACCTAACCTTTATTAATAGTCGAGTTTACAACTGATTTTAGTTTTAAACATTCTCTTCCCTAGTAAAAACATATTGACTCTCAGACATTTTATATTTTTTTTATCGTTGTCTAAAATATACACTACCATGTAGAAAATTCTAATGTGATTTGATTGAGTAGTTTAGTTAGTTACTTACAACACTCATGATATCTTCTCTTAAAAATTAATTTCTATATGTTCATGGTGTATCTAACCAATTAAGCACCTGTAATATCTGAAGTCATTTTGCTCATGTAATTCCTTACCATATTCAAATAGAAAAGGTTTTATACTAATAATAATACCATTAATTAAATGGATAGAGCATGTTTTCCCTAGTATATATGGGTGTGAATTTCAGACAAGACACAATAACACAACATCAAACCATCATGAAAGTGTTGGGTTTTGGTCAATTTCGTGTTGACCCGTGAACGCGTTTAGCAAACAGTTGGGTTCTGTCGGCATCTAAGCTGGGCATTTTCACAATTTAAAGAGTTGTTGAGTTTTGACTAGGGTTTAAGTGTCTATAACTGTTGATCAGAACAAATTAATTATGAAACTAATCACTATCAGTTACACATCACTAGTCATAAAAAGAGTTTGAAGAAGTATGCAAGTGGTAGGGCATTTAGACATTGGTGCAGTGGGGCAGTAATAATACCAGTGGGCCAATTATACACTTAAAAAATCTGGTTATTTTCTTCTTCTGCATTGTATTTCGACTCTTCATATATTTTTGTAGCATGGTTTGTGAAAATTGAGGTTCCTGATACTACTGCCTTAAGAAATGGATATAAGAATTAAGCTGTTACTTGTGCTAGTATTATTCATACATGTATTGCTTGCATCTGGTCAGAATCAAGATAGTAAGTTCTTTATTTCATCGATCGTATCACATATGTTTCAAGAATGTTTCGGGTTTTAGTTTCATCATGGGTTAACTGAGTTTTATTGCTTTCATTCTATTTTAGTAGTTTAACAAAGTTTAGAACACCAACTATGCTTTTACAATGCTTTCTTTTATAAAGTATTTTCTTAATCATCAAATTATTACTCTTTTAGGTAAGTCTAATTTAAAATGTATCTTCTATAAATCAAATATTATTATTCCTAATATCCTAATGTTTCTTATATGAACCTCTCCAAAGCCACTTAACAAGTCCAATTCAAAATGAATATGAGGACAACCGTTTTGCTCAAGTTTAACGTTGACTGAATAAGTCAGCAAATTGCCACTTCATCTACTCTTTTGAAGAAGAATTGTTGTCTTAGAATGCCGTTCTCTTTTTCTTGAAGTTAAAATTTGAAATAAGATTGTTTTTTCAGGACAATAAAGATTTATTAAGTTTATTTAGTATTGTTTACATAAACTGATGAGTTATTCTCATTGTTAAAATGTTTGGGGCCAAATATTTATTTCCTTGGGATCAAGTGAATATAGAATAACTTTCCCATTCTTTTTGTGAGAACATTCTTGTTTTACTAGCTGAAGATTTATCCAGATATAGAAAATAACTCTATTATGCAGTTGTATATCTACAAGCTCTTATGGATAATTTGAAGAATACACCACCTAGTTGGGTCGGGTCTGATCCATGTGAGGACAAATGGGATGGAATTACCTGCACTGATTCACGTGTCACATCGATGTGAGCTTTCTCACATATATTGATGACCATCCAACTTTGTTGATTTATAATATATACGCCGTAATCCCTTCCATTTCAGCACTTTAGCAAGCATCAATTTAAGTGGTGAGATTTCTGGAGACATTGGACAATTATCTGAATTGCAAATGCTGTATGTCTCCTACCTAAACTATTCTTGTTTTAATCTCCTTGCAATAGAATTTCAAATTTTATGAATTAATGTGACTGACATGTAGGGATCTGTCTTACAATAAGGGTCTGACAGGATCTCTTACTTCAGACATTGGTAATTTAAACAAGTTATCAAGTTTGTAAGGACTTTTCTTTAAGTTCACGAATTACCACTTTACAGTTTATGCTTCGTGGATGACATACGCAGCTTTGTTTTTAAATTCTGTTCAGAATTCTGGTTGGTTGTGGTTTCAACGGTCCACTTCCAGACTCACTAGGATCTCTGCCCCAACTGAGCTACTTGTAAGTAATTTGAAAAGGGTATTTAGGTCATATGATATTAGAAAGATGAGAAGGCTCCCCTTATTTTTTTGTTCTGTAATTATTTGCAGGGCCTTGAATTCTAATGGCTTCACAGGACGAATTCCACCATCAATCGGGAAGCTTACTAAACTTTATTGGTTGGATATAGCTGATAACAAACTTAGTGGATCTATACCCGTTTCTGATGGACCCACCCCGGGCCTTGATTTGTTGGTCAATGCAAAGCACTTGTACGGTAGTTTCGGTATTTTCATTCAATTATCCTTATAGCAATTAAAGAATCTCAAATTATGGTTTTCTTTTGCATTTAATCGCAGTCACTTTGGAAAGAATCAACTCTCAGGTGAAATACCACCTCAGCTCTTTAGTTCAAAAATGACACTTAAACATGTGTATGTTATCGTAAACCTTGTTTGATTACCGATTTGAGATGTGATTGTTATCTTGGGTTGATTTAAAGTTAATTGAGCAGGCTATTTGAAGATAATCAGTTAACAGGCACCATTCCTTCGACATTAGGATTGGTTCAGACTCTCGAGGTCTTGTGAGTATCTTTCTTTGGCTATTTCATGCTGAAAACTACAAACATTTGTAGAGGTGGTAAATTTACCTCTAGTAGTTTATATTAATTAATAACTTAAACTTTGCATATGTAAAACAGGCGATTAGACAGAAATCAGTTAAGTGGAGATGTCCCGTCAAATATCAACAATCTCACGTTGATCAACCAGTTGTAAGTTGGCCAACATAGATCTTCAAACAAAAAAAAAGTAATCATATTTATCCTGGTATTTGCATATTCTTAACTCACCAAGAAAACGTTTTACTTATTTTTTGTAGGTTTCTATCCAACAACAAATTGGATGGCCCGTTGCCCAATCTAACTGGCATGGCAGTCTTAAACTATTTGTAAGCGCCCAATGTTGTTTGGTTTTAATAATTTTACCATAAACTTATCAAGCAAATAATTGTTCTGCAAAACTTCATTGCAGGGACATGAGCAATAATTCTTTTATAGCTTCAAAAATTCCTCCATGGTTTTCATCCTTGCAGTCTCTAACAACATTGTACATTTCTCTTCCTCTTACATGATCAATCGTTCTACATTTCGTTTCATGATAAATATGGTACTTCTTCTGATATGAACCGGACATATTTTTTGTTGTATTAAAAGGATAATAATCTTAGAAATTGGACAAAGCTCCTTCGAAAGTTGACAAGCACACACACCCGATACTACAATATTTAACAAACTTACTAATGGTCTGCTTTTGAGATAGACTAACTCTTCCGCATGTAGAACGTTGTACATTGCTTTGAATTGTAAAATCATATCTTGGAAATTTTCTGCAGCACCTCAATTTACTTGTTGTTTGTTAATTTGAAATATCAGGATGATGCAAGAAATAGGGCTTCAAGGAGAAGTACCCGTTGAGTTTTTTAGCATTCCACAGCTCGACACTGTGTGAGTGGCATCGTTATTTATTTCATCGCATCATGTCACAGTTTCATTTTCTAAACTAAAAAATTTCCCATTTTTTACAGGGTACTAAGAGACAACAAGCTTAATGGCACCCTGGATTTTGGAGCTTCCTATAGCAACCATCTTCGGCTCATTGATATGAGCAATAATAACATTTTAGGCTTCACACAAAGAAGCGGATACCCTAAAAATCTCATGTATGCTTTATATGAATGACTACTTCTTTGCCCAAAAACATTTATGTATCACACAAAGAAGCGGATACCCTACAACTACTAATGCATTTGCGTTCTTTTTCAGACTGACCGGCAATCCAATTTGTACGGAAAATGCAAGAGAATCATTTTGTGAGCATTCCACAGAATCCAACTCCACATATTCAACACCACCCAACAATTGTATTCCTGCAACCTGTGGTTTGTATCAAGTTTCAAGCCCAAATTGTAAATGTTCATATCCATATACTGGAACCTTAGTTTTCCGCGCTCCTTCCATTTCTGATCTGGGCAATTCAACTATCTTTACATCCCTTCAGAGTTCCATGATGACTTCTTTTGAAATGCATAAGCTCCCAGTGGACTCGGTTTCACTGGGTAACCCCACCAAGAATGCAGATGACTACCTCGATTTAACCCTCAATATTTTTCCATCTGGTGATGAACGTTTCAATAGGACGGGAATTACGCGGATAGCATTTATGCTTAGCAACCAAACTTATAAACCTCCACACGCTTTTGGACCCTACTTTTTTATTGCCGACAACTATGATTCCTTTTCAGGTACATCTAAATTGTTTCCTCCCAACGAGTGTCTAATCTATGTTTCGAGTAACCACGAATCACTTGCTACTGCTTACAGGCGGACCCAAAAGAAGACATAAATCAATGAGCATTGGAGCTATTATTGGAGTATCAGTTGGTGGTTGTGTTCTAGTGTTGTTTGTTGTCATCGCTGGAATTTATGCTTACCATCAGAAAGGAAGAGCTGAGAGAGCTATCATCAAGAACAGTCCTTTTGGTATGTGCGCAAAAAAAAAAAAAAAAAAAAGGCACTATCAGAAGACGGCTAACAATTAGATATACTCTTGCAGCTTCTTGGGATCCTGATAAAGGGAGTGGCGGCCGTCCTCAACTAAAAGGGGCAAGATCTTTCACATTTGAAGAGCTTAAGGCATGCACAAACAATTTTAGCGCAGCAGCCAACGTGGGTTCTGGCGGTTACGGGATGGTTAGTTATATAAATATGGAAACTGACTTTTTTTTTTGTCACTTGATGGACCAAAGTTGGTAAATATTTTTGCTTATTATAATGTGCAGGTCTACAGAGGGAGTCTTCCAAATGGGCAATTGGTTGCTATTAAAAGAGCTCAGCATGGATCCACTCAGGGAGGACTTGAGTTTAAAACAGAGATTGAGCTTCTTTCAAGGGTTCATCACAAGAATCTTGTTAGTCTAGTCGGTTTCTGTTTCGATGCAGGCGAACAGATGCTGGTTTATGAGTTTATCGTTAACGGTACCCTCAAGGATAGCCTTTCAGGTATTATTTCTTTATTTCGTAAAATATTATATATAATATGAAAAAACTACATTAATCTATTTGAACAGGGAGGACTGGGATAAGGTTGGATTGGATGAGAAGACTTAAAATAACACTTGGAGCTGCAAGAGGTTTGCAGTATCTGCATGAACTTGCCGATCCGCCCATAATACATAGAGATGTTAAGTCAACTAATATTTTACTTGATGAACGCTTAAACGCCAAAGTTTCTGATTTCGGTCTTTCCAAACCGCTTGGTGAGGGTGACCAGACACATGTCACGACTCAGGTTAAAGGGACCATGGTTAGTCAAGTTTCTTTCTATTATCAGGGAGTGTTTGGATATGGAACTAGGAGGAATCAAATATAATCTGATTATTTGGATCTGACTTTATTGATTGATTAGTTTTAAATTTAACAAACGGGTCAAACTGTTGCAGGGCTACATGGATCCTGAATACTACATGACTCAACAATTGACCGAAAAGAGTGATGTTTATAGCTTTGGAATAGTAATGCTGGAGTTAATAACCGCAAGAAACCCGATTGAGAAAGGCAAGTACATTGTGAGGCAGGTGAAGGAAGCAATGGACACCGAAAAAGACTTACATAACCTCCGCGAGGTTCTCGATCCGATCCTCAGTTTGAGCACTGAGCAACTGCAGGGTTTGGAGAGATTTGTGGATGTTGCATTGAGATGTGTGCAAGAAACCGGAAACCGACGACCTAAAATGAGTGACGTTGTGAAAGAGATCGAAAATATAATGGAAATGGCGGGAATTAATCCAGATGCTGAGTCCACATCCACATCAGAAAGTTATGAAGGGAAAAGCAAGGGAAACAATCATCCTTATTTGAATGACTTTTCCTATAGTGGAGGCCTTCTACCTGCAGATTTAGAGGCCAAATAATTAATAGAAGGTGGCAATTTTAACCCCTTCGTAAATGGATTGTTTTGGGCTATGCTTTTATTCCTAAATGTGTCAACCGGGTGAGTTGAAAAGTTAGCTAAAAGAGACCTGGGTCGAAAATCGTGTGTACGTGTTTTTAATGCGTGGAATTCCAAAATCGTTTACTCCAGATATATGGTTTATAGTTATTGTATTCACCGGTAACAAAATGAACGATGTGATTTTAATGATGACGACAAGTGTTTGCAAACATGAATTGTATATGCATGTATGATTCGTGATATTCAGGTGTATTGGAAAGAAGTATTTTAAAAAGTAAATTGCAATTTGCGTCCCTGTGGTTGTCTGGAAGTCACAGGACCTTGGAGTCTTGGTGCAGGTTTAATTTAACTAGTATTGGCTCGTAATTTAGTTTGGTGTCTTTCTTCTTCTATAAAGTTGTAGCCTCAGGTAGCTTCGTGTGTTTGTTTTGGTGTATGTTAGGTTTGGGTTATTTGTGTGCTACCCCTCGCTTTGGTTGTGTTCCCGAGTTTAATAAAAGTAAGAAAAGAAAAGTAGAGTTTAGTAGAGAAAAGAAAAGAAAAGAAAGGAACAAATAAAAATTATTGTGTGTTTCAGAGTTTCAAGTAAAGGAAAGGAAAGAAAGCAAAATAAACATTTTTTTTTTTGCATTCCCGAGTGGAGAGGAAAAGAAAGGAAAGTGACAATTTTACTATTATACCCTTTTAAGTAATACTGAAATAAAAATAACCCACACATTCTCGTGTTCTTTAAAGCATTTTTTTATCTTCAATAACAAATTAAACTCCATTACAACCAACCTAAACTTGTGTCCCATCATGCAGGAAAAGTGCTAGGGGTGCAAACGATCCGAGCCCAAGCTTAACCAAGCTTGAGCTCGTTTAACATATGAAAGCTCGAGCTCAGCTCGATTCAAGCTATGACTTTAAAACCTCGAGCTCGGCTCATAAGTAATTTTTCAAGCTCGCCGTCGGCTCGAGCTCGACTCGTTTAGTATTTTGTTAATTAATTTTATATTAATTATAATTATTTAATTTTGACTTCAAGTTAATTCAGATTTATTGTACTCAAAGATATTAGTTTTAGTAGCAGATCTTGCTACTTTTCTTTGCAAAACTTTACTGTCATTTTATGCACGGTCCAATCTAATCTGAACCTAAAGTAATCTAAAGATAGGATATTGAAACTATGAAAATGAATTTGTATTTCTATTAATGCTACAATATGAGATTCACTTTGGTATCTTGTAGTATAAAGTAAATAAAATCAGGTTAAACTTTCTTGATTCAAAATTCAACCACATGTTCAATAGGAGTATACCGTCTGTTAATGCCATTAATGGCATGATCATGATAACAAAGGAACCTGAATGATTTAACTCTTGATGATCTCCTCAACTACAGATGGAAGAATATAAATATTACACAAAGATACAACTAACAAACTGTTATCTAATAGAACCCAACCCATTACATGCTACAAATAATTCAAAACCATGTAACTAAGCACGGTAAGTCCTTGTTCGACCCTGTACCCACGAAACCTTACAATCGAGGATCATAGGGTTTGAGTTTGAAAAATCATTTAAGAATCAATGTTCGATCCTTCTTACAAGGGTTCTATGCACCAGTTCAGCTGGTTAGAGTCCAGATCCATCGGTGATATCCGCAAGGCCTTTTTATGGAATTTACGAAGGCTTGTTCGGTGCCCAATACTTATATACGAGTGCAATATACGAGTTTTTATAAAAGATACATCTTTTTTATTATTTATCATATAAAATTAAATTTACGCAACCCGTGTAATACACGGGATTCTAAGTTAGTTCATTAAGAATTCAAAATCCAATTCCTTTACCACTCAAACACATCAAGAATAGAATTGGGATTTGAATTCCAATAAATTCTGAGAAGCAAACACTTTAAGAGTTGCAATTAAGATTCTAGTTCCATTGAATTATATCGAACCAAACGTACCCTTATTGTTCTATGGAAATCAACAAGAAACAAAACGTTTATTCTGCATATTTGAAGACATTATTATTGCTTCTACTCAACACATCATGAATGGATAAACGTGTTTTAATCAGATACTAAACCTACTCCTATATATAATGTGAAAAATTGAATTTTGATCTAACTTGTTACATTGGAATGTTGGTTGTATTGAACTCTTTATTTGTGTTTAATTAAAAGCAAGACTACATTATTAAATGAACTTCATGATTTGTCTAGTTCCGTCTGTAGATTAATGTAGTAGCTAAAGATAAGACAATAAAACATAATTCAAACCTGGATTTGATTTAATAAATAGATATTTTTTCTATTCCAATACATAACCGGAAGATATAATAAAATAAAATAGCAATCTAATTCTAGCACAAGTTGAAATGAACAAACCTATTAAATTTCATTATGGGGTTTTTCAACGTTAGATAGCCAAGCTTTTTGTAAAACTTATTTGACCAAAGTTGTAGCCAACACAACTAGGAACTTTCATATTGGATTCAAACATTTAATGATAATAAAGAAATAACAAGTTGGTGTGTGTAAACAAGACCACGTCTTCATATACGTGTCTCAAAAAGCCGATGGATAAATTGAATTCTTCCTTAAAACTAACCCAACTAGTCAGTCATCTAATATCATATTCAAAACTAATAAACACTACGTCATATTGTTTAAAATCTTTTTAAAAAGAGCTTTAGCCCTCTTCCACTAATAATTAACCAATACTACCGTGGAAGATTAAATCATGTTTCTTTTTTATCAGTAGTTAGAATTTTTATTAAAAAATTATTAGACGAAAGATGATTACATGACCTATCCATCCCTACATGAAGGATGCCTCATTGTACTTGGTTAAGTTTATAAGCGTTCTTATCTTGTTATTTTCTTAATTATTTATTTATTTAATCAACATGTAAATTTTAATATTTACAATATTTATCAGCGGTGATTATTAAACCAAATTTTTAACTAAATAAATAATATCCAAACCTCCTATTATCTACTAATATTTATATTATTAATTGACCGGCAAATATATAATAAACAAAGTGTTTTTGATGCAAAAGGTGTCCATGTACATACGACTTATTCTTGAATTGGTCCCACCCGGGCACCCAACTAGAAATCAAAGTCGGACAAAGCAATTTAAAACAAATATCAATATCAATTGTTGTTGTTGTTTTATCATTGTCATGAAATAATTAGTAAAACTAATCCTCCTAATCTCCATTCAAAGAAGGAATAGTAAACGACTGCTGCACGCTCTATTAATTAATTAATTCAGCGCTGCTGTCTGACAGAAACTTCCTCCAATTGTGTTCCAAAATATCTCATTTAATCCGGTTTCCTTCTCCATTTTCATCATTTGTCTTCCGGTTCATGATTCAACTCTCAAATGGAAGCAAGAATACACCAATTTCTTCTGTTTCTGTTCATCTGCTTTTGGTTTTCAACAGCACAAAACGATGATGGTACTGTTCTATTACTTTCATAGTATCAATTCTTGTTTGATGTCCGGACAGTATGATCTGGCGAACACCACTTTATACAATATATGAATATTTTTCCATTGTCACCCATATGAATCTGATGATGGCAGGTACAATTCTGCGAGCTCTGAAAGATTCAATGGACAATACACCACCCAATTGGGAGGATAATCCCGACCCGTGTAGCGGGTGGGACGGGATCAGGTGCAGAGACTCGCGCGTCATCTCCATGTGAGTCATTCTGTCTGGCATTAACATCATTTATCTAGCTTCTTTAAGCAGTCAGCACAGTATGTGATATATTTTAATATTATTATTATAGAACATTGGCAAGCATGGGTTTGACTGGTACCCTCTCCGGAGACATCGGGCAGTTAACTGAATTGCAGATTCTGTAAGTTTTCCGTTAACTGGATCCTAGATTTTGCAGGGATATTGAAAGCACATTTTTATTGTTTTTTTTTTTTTTTTTTTTTTGGTATGCAGAGATCTCTCTTACAACCAATTGACCGGGTCTCTGACTCCACGAATTGGAGACTTGAAGAAACTAACAAATTTGTGAGTAATTTTAATGATCAAAATGATCCGAGGCTATGTTCTTTAGATGTTAAATTGATTTTTGTTTTTTCTTGGTTGTTAGACTCTTGGTTGATTGTGATTTTACTGGTCCACTTCCAGAAACCCTTGGGAATCTAGAAAATCTCGTCTTTATGTAAGTTGTTGTTTTCCTCTCTTTTATATCCGCTCATCTAAACCTACTTTTAAATCTACAACAAACCACATTATAGTTAATACCGCTCGCCTACAAGCCCCTTGATTCATCTTTAACTATCACATATTTTTTTCGTTCAACTCCCCTTTTATGGCCGGAAAAAAACGAGCATAAAAGGAAACAATTAAGAGTTTAATCCCATCTAAAGTGTATTTATAGGGTATAAAATATCCTAAACCATTTTGTTTTAAACAAGTTAGTATATGTTAACTTCAAACACATAACTTTTTTACTTATATTTATGACACAAACTACTACAAAAGAAAAAAAGTTGAGTCAACCCTACCCTGACCTTAAGCAATTATTAACAAGAAATGGGCATCACAGTTAAGCTTGTTTGGATGAAAAATTATTTCAGCTTCAAGTCCCTAACGGGGTAACAAAACGCAAAGCTAAATGCTCTTTACGAGCACAAAGTACGATATTGGCTAGTATGAGGGGCCATATTTTAAAATAAATAAATAAACAAACAAACAAAAGTATCGGTTTTGTCCAAACTCATTTTTCCATGACTGGCCGGCCATTTTACGATATTCAAGTTTTTAACGAAAGTTAAGAGTGATTAGTTTGCCCATAATTCAACATTATGCACTGTGTAGGTCTCTGAATTTGAATCGTTTCTCGGGATCGATTCCGCCTTCCATTGGTAACATTTCAACTCTTTACTGGTTGGATCTAGCTGATAACCAGCTCACCGGAAGCATACCAGTTTCTAGTGGGACAACTCCTGGACTTGATATGCTGACTAATGCTCTTCACTTGTATGTTTATTTTTTCCAAATCAAATCATTTAGTAAATATATTTATTTAGTGCTCACTTATGTCTGTTTTCAGCCATTTTGGAGGGAATAGGATCTCGGGTGCTATCCCAGAACAGCTCTTTCACTCAAATATGAAACTAATTCATCTGTATGTTTCATCATAACAAACTATCTTATTCTCCCCTGATATATCACACTCGGTTGACTTACTTTCTTTCTTTCGTGTTTTTACAATGCAGTCTATTTGAAAACAACCAGCTTACAGGCACCATCCCCGACACGCTTGGGCTTGTGAGAACACTAGAAGTTGTGTGAGTGACTTTATACAGAGATTTGGTTAGTATTTCATGATTTTATACCCTTCATATTTTAATGTCGTTTTTTCATGTGATATCAGACGTCTTGATAGAAACGCTTTAACCGGGAATGTTCCATCAAACATCAACAACCTTACCGGTCTATTTGAGCTGTAAGCATAAGAAGAACTTTGACTTGGTTAATGCTTCCGTTTCAATTCATTTTCTGATAAACTTACATTTAGGTTCCTCTCAAACAATCTACTGACGGGTCCTGTGCCTGATTTGACTGGTTTGACTTCCCTCAACTATCTGTAAGTCGGATTCATTTTCAGCCAACTCATTCCTGACTACATATCCTGATCTCACAATGTCGGGTTTCAGGGATTTAAGCAACAATACTTTTGATCAGTCGGACGTTCCTTCTTGGTTTTCAACTTTACAGTCTTTGACCACACTGTAATTAATATCCATCTTAATTCACCATTTAAATCTCTCTTTTTTTGAACCAAAATGGCAGATTACTTACCTGTTTATACTACTACTTTACAGTAACATGAACAGGACAAGCCTTGTAGGACGGCTGCCGCGTGACCTTTTCCGCATCCCTAATTTACAAAATGTGTAAGTTGAGAGTTTGTCGGTTTTTATAGTTATATTATTAGTAGTTTATCATCACTTTTGATTATTGGTAGTCTATTGGAGCCGGGGGTGTTAGTGGGAGCAACCTCTCTATCTCCTGGGATATAGAGGAAAGGTGTGCCCTCATCTCACCCTCCCCATACCCTACCAATAGCTTGCTATGTGTGGAATTTTAACGGGTCCGTTTGTATTACTTGTTGAAATACTTACGATTTGAAACCCATGTTTTCGTCAGTGATTTAAGTGACAACAGACTAAATGGCAGCTTGGATCTCGGCAGTAGCCAAAGCAACCAACTACAACAGGTCAATTTGCAGAATAATCAAATTGATGTCTTCCAACAAAGCGGCCAAAACAGTATTGTAGTAATGTGAGTTTTTCTCATTTCAATGTCATCTTTTCCAGAAAAAAAAAAGCCCTCTTTCCTAACTTGAGCAACTAAAACTTAGGATGCTGAACGGGTCATGTTCGTGGCTGGGGGGTCGACTTGACACGAACCTGAAAATCGTTATTGACTCGTGAACCAAAAGGGTCTTAAAGGACTGACACGAACATGACTAGTTTAACCAAGATTTTTTTAATCTTTAATCTTCGTTTATTTTTGCACATTAATACTCTAAAATTAGAAATGTATATAAAACAATTCTGTTTAAATTATAAAAGTTGATGTAAATTTCTCTTTTAACTTTTATACTTTTGCATCAAAATACCTGACCACTCTAACACATTTAAAAATTGACATGTAAATGGGTCACCCTGTGACCCTCAAGGTCAATCCGAACCTAACCTAAAATTAGAAATTTACAACACAATACAAAACAATTTTGTTTATATTACAAAAGTTGATGTCAATCTCTCTTTTAGTTTTTAAATTATTACGATAAATTAACTGACCACTTTAAGTTATGACATGAAAACATGTTTAAGAAATAATTTTCGTGTAAACGGGTCAATCCATACCCGTTTAGGTTTTTTGCAACAAAATACCTGACCACTTCGTTTTTTTTGCACATTAATACTCTAAAACTAGAAATTGACAACACAAATATAAATATATATAGAACAATTTTGTTTGAATTACAAAAGTTGATGTCAATTTCTCTTTTAATTTTTAAACATTTGCACCAAAAAACCTAATCACGTTAAGTTATGACATGAAAACATATTTAAAAAAAAAAAAGTGATGTGTAAATGGGTCAACCTCCATATTAGTCCGAACCTAACCTATTTTGCTAAACGTACACACGGGCTTGACCTGAAACTGGTACGGACCCATTTAGACCCTTAACTAAACGGGATCTGTTTATGATTTTTCTGCAGACTTGTAGGAAATCCGATATGTATGGAATCAGGAAATACAGGTGCCGAATTTTGCTCCATTCCGCCAAATACTGATACTCCTTACTCGACACAACCCAACAGCTGCACGCCTACCTCATGTAGGTCAGGTCAAATTTCAAGTCCAAACTGTAGATGTGCATATCCCTACACCGGAAGCCTTTTCTTCCGAGCTCCTTCGTTCTCTGACCTTGGAAATTCTGCTATCTACGAAGCTCTCCGTAGTCAACTGAATGATTTTTACCGGAGCACTCAAATGCCAGTTGACACTGTTTCGCTCCGGGATCCTAGCAAAACATTGGACGGTTATCTCAGGATCATCGTACAGATTTTCCCATTTGCAGATAATCAGAGGTTCAATAGAACTGGGCTACTAGACGTTGGGTTCTCGCTTAGTAACCAAACATTCAAGCCTAACAACACCTTCGGGACCTACTTTTTCCAAGCTGCTAACTATGACTTCACTGCTGGTATTTTTTTCCACTCTAAATCTGTATACAAATATAGTTGTGAACTAAAAAGTAACGGTCATTCAACTTATTTTAGGATTTATACCATAAAAAACAAATATAATTTATATTTATTTTACGAAAAAGTCACTGAATCCATTTTTGCTATATTAAACTCCATCAAATTGTAAAAAATATACGATAAAGCTAATTTAATTTATATGTGCTTTTACATAATTAATGACTTGTTAACAATTAAATTGATCAATATCTGATAACGTGACATTCAAAAAACATATTGAATGCCACGATATCAAATTTTGTTCAACCTAAAAGTTTACTAGTGAGGATTTAAAAATAATTACACAAGAATGTGCTTTTTAGACAACTTTAAGGAAATTAATATGCAAAAACAGTTTTACAAGTTGAGGCCCATTTTCCTACCTCTCCTTTACATTTATGTATAGTTAGTCACTTATCAGACCATATGTTGTGTGGTCTCACAGGAGCATCAGGGGGAAATTCATCCAACACTGGTGTTATCATAGGATCGGTTGTTGGTGGTTGTGTGCTTGTGGCAATATTGGTGCTTGCAGGAATATACGTATTGCGTAAAAAAGATTCAGCTGAAAGAACGACTCACGAGAGCAGCCCTTTTGGTATAATTTACTATGATCCTCTAACTTAAGTGTTTGGATTACCTTTAAATATATATAATCCAGATTCTGATCGGTTGTCTTGTAAAATTTGTAGCATTATGGGATGAGAACAATGGAAGTGGTGCAGTCCCTCAGTTGAAAGGAACAAAAGCTTTCTCTTTTGAAGAGCTTAGCAAATACACAAACAACTTTTCAGAAATAAACAACATAGGAACCGGTGGATATGGAATGGTAAGCCCGCACATGTGTGTAAAAGTGGGCAGATCAGACGGGCTGGTTTGACTTTAAAAATATTCATTTGACCCGTCTCATGCAATATGGATAAAGATAACCCAATGGTACTTTATATACGTAAAGGGTTTGAAATTGATACCTCTACATGTATAGAGTTCAAAGAAGATGATTAACGTTGGTCTTTTTACATAATGAGTTGATGAGATTATTTATTTATTGTGTGTAGGTATACAAAGGCAGTCTACCAAATGGGCAGCTAGTCGCCATAAAAAGGGCTACACGGGGATCAACACAGGGTGGACTTGAGTTCAAAACTGAGATTGAACTTCTTTCAAGAGTTCATCACAAGAATCTTGTCAGCCTTGTAGGTTTCTGTTTCGATCAAGGTGAACAAATGTTGGTTTATGAGTTTATTGTGAATGGTACCGTCAAAGACAGCCTTTCAGGTACCTTTATCATTTCATTTACAGCTAAGCACGAGATATTCATTTAATATTCTAACATGCTTGATACACGCAGGGAGATCTGGATTTAGACTGGATTGGATAAGAAGACTTCGAATAGCACTGGGATCTGCAAAAGGATTACAATACTTGCATGATCTTGCTGATCCTCCAATCATACATAGAGATGTCAAAACAAACAATATCTTGTTAGATGAACGCTTAGTTGCAAAAGTGGCAGATTTCGGGCTATCCAAGTCACTTGGTGATGCGAATAGGACTCATGTTACTACTCAAGTCAAAGGGACAATGGTCAGTATATGTTTTTGATAATTAGTTTCATAATCTGTAACAAGTGTTCATTTTAAATAATAAAACAAAGTTATGTATGTTAAGAATATGATCCGAAAATGTATGCCATTTGGTTCGATGCAGGGTTACATGGACCCCGAGTATTATATGACAAACCAACTGACAGAAAAGAGTGATGTTTATAGCTTTGGGGTCGTATTGTTGGAGCTAATAACAGCACGAAACCCGATTGAGAAAGGGAAGTACATTGTGAGAGAAGTGAAAGAAGCAATGGATAGAAGTAAAGAGCTATACAACCTACAAGATGTCCTTGACCCGACCATCGGTTTGTCCACCCAACTAAAAGGTTTGGAAAGATTTGTAGACATCGCGTTGCGGTGTGTGGAAGAAACAGGAGATCGAAGACCGACGATGAGTGAAGTTGTGAAAGAGATTGAGAGCATTATGGAAGTTGCGGGTCTTAACCCGAATGCTGAATCGGCATCAAATTCAGCTTCCTATGGTTACACGAATAAGGGAAGTGAACATCCTTATACTAACGACGGTCTTTTTGCTTATAGCGGTGACCATTTCCCTGCAAAGTTGGATCCCAAGTAGAAATACTTGCACATGCAACTAGTTCCATGAATTGTTGGATTGTTAAATGTTTTGTTATTTTCTTTTATTTGTGTAAAATGAGAACTAGAAACTATAGTGGTTTTATGCATTTGTTTATACGTTGTACACATAATATTGGAAGCTATTCAATTTTTTCATTCGCCCAATGTAATAACACTACTATGTCGCGCAGTGTTACGTGTGATTCAAAAGTGAAAGCAGTTACGGGGAGAGTGGAGCTTTACTCAATTCCTGAGTTATTTATAATTGTGGATAATGGCCTCCTTATAAGTACAATTAAAAACCTAACTAACATGTGAGTGTTTAGTTGAGTTGTTAGATACTTATTTTCATTTTCGGTCCTTTCTTTCTAACTAAACGGCACTATGCCGCTTCTAATATCGAATTACACGTGACAATACTCCCCTTCTAACTAAACGCACCCATCGTATACGTAATACAACTTTGGTAAGATACAGGATATCATCCAAGGATACAAAGGTTCTCAATACTTGAAATTGGTCATTATCTATTTAAATCCAAGAGATGTGTGTGTGTGAACAAGAAAGTAGTACACAAATTGTAAAATGTAAACCAAAATCAATAACAAGGAAGGATCACTTATGTTCCATACCCCGTCAATGATGCAATCTATCTCATATTATGGATACTCTAAAGATCTCTATCCAAAAAATTGCTCCAATTAAGGTTACCAAATGATTAGATGCCTCTTCAGAAAGTTTCCATGATCATATCACAAAACAACCACCTAAAGTCATTCTATGAAGATCAAGTGATGATGTGTGTGTTAGTACAATAAAGTGAGAAGATCCCTGTCATAGGTCAAACACCACCACAATACTGGAAAGTTTCCATGATCGTGTCATATGACAATCACCGTAATGTTAGAATTAAAGTGTTACGTGATAACTTTAGATAAGAGATTTAACACACTAATCACTATGGGCCCTTTGGTTTGATGATATCTCCTCAAAGGTAGTGACAATATGCGAAACCTAGTCTTTACAAAAATAAAAGTATACTACCTCTTATTGTAAAGCAGGAACCTTCAAAAACCAATCCACAAATCACAATGTCTAACTACCATTCCTGGTAAGTTAATATGTTATAACTACATATGTTATAACTACATAGACATAAAAAAATATGAATGGTTGAGTCAACGAACATAAAGTTAGTAACTTGTTTTAAAGAGTTCATTCTCAATGAAGAAAGTTCATCATTCAAAGCCACTAACACAAGTTGTTTTAAAATCTGTAATTGAAAACAAAAGAGCTATTGTTCGTGTAGGATCGTTGTTGAACCCAAATGAGTCAATCCGAAGAGTTGTTTATCCAATTCAGAGGCGGAATCAATGAATTAGACACTCAAACTAATTATAATGCTTTCTTTTATTGATCTAACAACGTTTACAACCTGAAAGCAAATTGGCAGCACTTCGTTACAATTTTCAGAACCGTTACCAAATGAACATCAAGTGCACTATTTATAGGTGAAAGGTTTCGCTTATTTGGGCTGTCCATTGAAGCGAAACTGTTATGGTTTCGCTTATATGGCATGTCCATATAAGCAGAACCTCATGCTTAAACACTTAATTTCGTTTCTCGAACCTCGTGCACCAGATATCCTATCCTATCTTATACTATTTCATGATACAAGACGAAGTCAATAGACGCAATGCACTAACAGACTCCTCCTCGGATATTGACGAAGTCTTCAGTGACCATTCTCTGTTATGACACCTCTTCAGTCTTGATCATTTTGCCATCTCAATCAGATTGTAACAACGTAAGCATCCATCATTCTTTCTTTTTGAACAGCTTCTAACTTTGACTCTTTTACCAGGATCTCATCACTGGCTCTATCATCAACAGCTTCATTATCAGCTGGCTCCCCCTCTCGTTAAGCTTCCGTGCTTTTAGGGATCGACACCTCTCTTTCCTGCTACAAACTCATCCTCACTGTCAGCTTGTCTTCAGACTCCCCCTCAGACTTTGCTTCCGGGATAGTAATCTAGTATCTTTCTTATCCTGCAATCACTCAAACACTATATAAGTAACGACATTTTAAAAACCATCAATCAAATTCCCTAATCCATTCCCCCTGTCAACAAACTTTACAGATATGACAGCATTAAAGAATCCTACTCCCTCACAGTTTATCATCTAAGTTCAAGTTAATGATCTTAGAGATATCACAAACTGTTTTTGAATTTTTGATTTTCAATATCAAGTCTCAAATTAACGAACTTGTTTTATTTTCAGAAACACAATCAGCTTACTAAGATTTTGAAACTCAGCATTTCAGATATCGGTTGTCGAAAATAAAGCAGAAATCAAAATCTTTTTGTATTTTCTGAAAATATAAAGCAATAAGAAATATATACAAACATATTTACAGATAATATTTTTGTTTGAGTATGCGTCAGAGGATCATATCAGTTTTTGACAAGTTACAAGTACCGTTGAGCTTAATTACACATTAAGAATTAAACAATTCACCTCGATTGTCGATATACTGATCCATCTTAAATTTTCATACAAACTTCAACTGATTCAGGATACGAATTAGATGTTTTAAGAACTTAAACTTATTCATGTGTCCCACCTCTTGAATATACTCCCGAATCCAGAATCCCAGATATTCAGTCTTACAGGTGAGTATACCACAAATGATATCTGTAAGGGGTTAAATGCGAGGGCCGTGAGAGCTCAGGTCGATACTTCCGTATACGCAGAGAGATGACGGCTTCGACTTTCTGGTGTGTCCCCTTTAGAGAATCTTTTAATTACAACACCAGCGACTATCAATTTTATTGTTTCATCAGCTTGCTGAGGGCGATGCTGTGTTTCAAGCATTTGCAGAAAGTATTATTCGGGGACTAGGTCAGTACTTCCATACAGCAGAAGTCCCGGAATAATACCCCAGATATCACTGAGTATAAAGACCTAGTATCTCAGAATATGGGATCTTTCAAACGAAATTTTAGGGGTTACCTATATATCCAAGTAGTGTTCCCCACAAAATAAGCAAGTGTTTGAATTTAGATTTATATCCCAAAAAAATCTACTAAATGTGTGAAAACCTATCGACATATCATCAGTGAGACTGTTTAACGCTATTAATCATTACAATTCTTTAGCATACCGTAACTGTCTACTGATGTACTATCATTTCCTCTTTTTACGCAAAAACTCAATTTTGAATTTTATCATGTTTTTGTATTTTTCAAATTTTCTAACGTTTTTGTATTTTCTGACAATTTTTCTCCCCCTAAAATGCAAAATCATTAAAAGAAATTTGACAACACGATACTGATAGCTTTGTCTCGCCATCCATGTTCAGCTAGTCATGTACTGAATTATACTAAAAGCAGTAATTACCCCCATGATTTACAACACATTGATTTTTACAGTTTGAAAACCGTTTTTCAATCTGATGAATGTAATCATGTTTGTTCAGCCGTGAGGGTTTCGGCGTATTCAATCAACTTTATTCTAACAAAATTAAAACAAAACATATTTTTGGTTTTTACTTTTTGAAGGTTTTTTTTAGGGTTTTAATAATATTGTTTATTTATGTACAAACAACACAAACAAAACTCCCTGTTCAACCAAACCAGGGTCCTGCAACCTCCTCCTATGCCAGGCTGCTCCAATTATCATGCTCACAATCTTCAGCTTTGTTGACCACCTGCACATTTCAACAATTTGATTATTTGAACAATTTGGCCCAGGTCTGTTGGACCTTAGGTATTTTAACACAATAATTTTCATTCAATTTTGGAAATTCTTTGTCATTTAAAACTTTTTCAGCTTTGATTCCAACTTTTTCATTTTTTACCGACGACACTTGTTTCTTAGCACTCCACACTTGACCTCCCGGAGTACCTTTTTTGTAAAAATTTGTCTCTTTTTGAACCTTTTGATTTTGAACAACATTTTTAGGTTTCCAAAACTCTTGAAGTTTTGTCATATCAACAGATGTTCTCCAACTCTGTGTTGTTCTCAATCTGGGTGTGTGAGAATTCCAGGTCTGTCTTGAATCGAACCTGTTCGGGTTTGATTTCCAATTTTGATTTGAAGCAAACTTGTTTGTATTATACCTCCAAGTTTGTCTCGAATCAAATCTGGTTAACCTTGGTTTCACACTCTCAGATTTCTGTTTTTCAACATCAACAAGCTTTGGATTTGGACACTTTCGTGCAACATGTCCAATTTGATCACACTTAAAACACACTTTCTTTGAAACATCCTTGGCCTGTTGTTGTTTCTTTTTTATAGCATCAAACTCCTCATTAGACTGTTGTCTAAATTTGAGTTTTTCCTCTTCTTTCAAGTTTTTCCCTTAAACAAAATTCATCTTTTGTTGCAAATTTTGTTGTTTACTTTGATTCCAGTTTTGTTTCCTTTTATAACCCAAACCAGCCTTCATGCTTTTCTTCTTAGAACCAGGGTTGTTATAAAAAGATTTATGACCTTTACCAGCAAACTTTGGAATCTCAGACTTCTCAATCTTAACCATTTTGAAAACTTTATCGACCTTTTCTGAAATCACATTCTGAATCGGGAATACAACATCTAAGAATAATTTGTCCGATCCAATCATGGTATAAACCAATCCCTTTGAATCTTCATTCAAATTTTTCTCAGATTTTGTGTTTTTCAGATAACCATCATAAAGATTTCCTTCATCTTCATCCTGTGATTCAGACTTACCTTTTGCAGATTCATCTTTCAAAACACTATCAACCACCTTACTTACCACCTCGGAATCATCAGCATCATCAGATTTGGTGTAAGTCACATCGATACTTTCAGGTAATTGGTCAGCTATGTTCAAACCCTTTGCCACCTTTTCCTCATCATAAAAAGTATAATTGTTTCTCAATGGTGGTGGTACCTGGTGAAATTCTGAACCAATAGCCTTTTTGCAATTATCAGTATCTTTGTCATCTGGTGTGATATTGAAAATGCGTTCGAGAATGTACGAAGAGTTATGATACCTTTGAAGTTTTGTAACAATCTTTTCTTTTTCAGCCAAGACTTGTTTAAGATTAGCAATTTCATCAACACACTTGTTCAATTCAATTTGCTTTTCTTTAAACTTTCTTTCATACATTTCTTTTGTAACTAAAGTTTCAGACAATCTTTGATCAAAACCTTTGACTTGGCTTTTCAAAGCATCATAAGCCTCTTGTACTCCCTGACTCGACCACTTTAAAGAATCATACTGTTTTTGTAAATCCTGAAATTTAGATTCTTTTTCAACACAATCAACACATTTTGCTATATACTTTTCTTTCAAAACCTTATTTTCTTCTTCAAGACCTTGACATTTGAGTGTTAGCTTTTCAACTTTTAATTTCAAAATATCTTCTTTGTCAATCATTTCTTTACATTTTATTGTGAAAACATTTTCAAGTTTAACAATGTCATTGTCTTTTGTTTTTATAATGTCATCTTTTTTAGTACAAGCTTTGCATATTTCTATGCAATTCCTGCACTTGTTTTCTTTTTCATCAACTAAACCAACATTCAATAAGTCAGAAGATTTTCTTACTTCAGGCTCTTCAAGCACCAATTCTTCTGTCTTAGCTTTCTGATCTTCCACTGTCTTCTCCTCTTTTCCTTCTTTAAGTGCTTCCTCGATCTTCTGTTCTTCTTCAGCTTTCTGTCCCTCTTCCGCAATCTGTTTCTCTTCAGTTTTCTATTCTTCTTCAGCAGCAGTCTTCGCAACAGCTTTTACTTCTTCAATCATCTTCTTTAATTCTTCTTCTTTTCTCTTCTTCATCTCTACCACTTTCGGTAGACTTTCTTCACAAACCTCTCTTATCTTCTTCTCCAAGTCAGGCAAATACTCTTTATCAGATAACCTTCGTGTGTTGAACGTAGCTTGCCTTGGAAGTAGATTTGTTACAGCTTTGAAATCCACTTTTGAAGGGTCAACAACCGGATTACCCCGTGGATCCATGTAACATTCAAATTCTTCATTCCATCGTTTGGCTCTTTGGGCTTCTTTGAAAGGTTCGTTTAATTTTCCAATTTCCCATCTTGCATAGTCTGCTTTCCACCATATATCAGGATCAGCATCAGCAACAAATGCATACCCAACAGCATCTTTTTCTGGGCAAACTTCTTGACTCCAGTCGTAACCTTCATCGTCATATATAACTGCAAGAGCCCTTGATTTTTCTTCTGGCTGTTTCAATCTTGGTGGCTCAGACTTGTTCTGATGGTAGATCGCTTTCTTGTAGTAATCTTCGTTGAACGGGTTCTCAGAATCATCAGCAGCATACGCATTTCTGCACTCGCGCTTGAAGTGACCTTTTTGTTTGCATTTGAAACATGTCACTTTGGATTTGTCAAATCCCAATTTGGTAGATGGTCCACCAATTGACTTCCTCCCCGTGATCTCCATGAACCGCTGTGCTCGACGAACCGCACTGGCCATGCACCATCTTATATCCATTAGTTCCATCTCCTCGGGGTCTATTTGATCATATTCTTCTTTTGGCAAATTGGTATTGCCAATCTTCCCTGCAACGAGGCTTTCATACGATTCCAGTACAGATGCCAAGAAAACCATCTGTTGTTTCGCCGATTCTTCGCTGAAATTCTGCCCATTCTTCAAATCAACTGCGATATTACACTGGAATAGTTTCTTTGAAGCAGATTGGTCTGAAGTGTTTGAAGAAGATCCACTGTGAAAACCACTGTGAAGACTTTCATTGTTCACTGAATTTGAACTTTCTGCAGAAAACGCTGTTTTTGGAGATCCAGCCTGTGGTATATTTCCTCTGTAGTAAAGCTCCACATTCTGCTGATAAGCTGGAGTGTTGACTTTGGATCTTTTTAACTCCAGTTCATGACTTTCAAGCCTTTCAATCAGCAAATCCACTTTTAGATCATCAGGCTTGATTGTATTCTTCAGCATTAGAGCGAAGTATTGCCAATCTTGATCATTGGGCAATGAATCAAACAATTTATCCACCATCTCTTCTTCAGAATATTTGATTTCGCATCTAGTCAGCTCCATTTTCAGATGTCCAAATCTCTCTATCATTTTACAAACAGATTCATTTTTCATACAACTGAATAAATCAAACTCTTTACGCAACAATTTCTTTTTGTTTTTGACAATTTCATTACTACCAACACACTTTTTCCCTAACGCTTCCCACAAACTCTTTGACGTTTTCTCTTGTTCAAGTAACGAGATAATATCCTCTCTCACTGACTGTTTGATTAATGTGATCATTTTATATTCAGCTACAACATTTTTTATATCAATGTCAGTGAAATCTTTTGGATCTATCAACTCTCCTCCTTCTTTAACTGGTTCAATGTATCCATTTGTCAATTTCAACCAACCTAACCCTCAAATCTGTTTTTCCACCAGTTATAGTCTTCAACTTTCATTAACTTTGGTGGCTTCTGTTGAATTCCGTACATGTTTTCGAACTTCAAATTCTCCGAAATTTCTCTTGAATATTCTTTCAACTCAGATCTTCTATCTGACGATTCGGAAGTGAAAGCGTTGTAGAATGTGTTGTAGAATTCATCACCGTTGTTTGACATCTTTAATCACCTGAAAGCAAACAAACAAACTTAATCAGTTTAAACAATATCAAGAAATCTGAAATTCACTGACACTTGA
Organism: Helianthus annuus; assembly: GCF_002127325.2. NCBI lineage: Eukaryota > Viridiplantae > Streptophyta > Magnoliopsida > Asterales > Asteraceae > Helianthus > Helianthus annuus. Next base: position 106,433,301 of record NC_035436.2, read on the forward strand.
TTGTTGTGAAATAATCTTGACACGATAAAGTTCACTTTCAAATGAAATATGACACACGGGCAAAATCAGATCGAATGTATAAGCGAAACCCTAATTGTCAGTATAAGCGAAACCAGCAGATGACAAATAAGTGAAATCTGGTTGGACAGATAAGCGAAACTCCTATTTGACTAATAAGCGAAACCTTATTGGACCGAATAAGCGAACCACACGAGCGAAATCTCTGAAGCGGAACTATCAAATGTTCGTTCAAGCGAAAGTCAATTGTCCATTCAAGCGGAACTACACAGTTCAAACAAGCGGAACTAATGACCTTTGAAGCGGAACCTTGACAAACGTTGACACTCAAGCGAAACTATCAAGGTGATTTGAAGCGGAACTAATGTATTTCAAGCGGAACTATGTGCTTTTCAAGCGGAACCCTTTGAACTTTTGTTCACTGAAGCGAAACTATGTGTATCAATAAGTGAACCTACACAATGTCCACACAAGCGAAATCACATCCGAATGTCATTTTGTCCATTTTTAATCCGAATTTCAGCTTCAAACTTTTAAGGGTTTGTTATTATCCACTAATACACATCTTGTGAAAAATTTGGTCAATTTTAACCGTGGAAACTTGTCCAGATTGAAAAAGAAGGTGTAGAAGATAGAAAACAGATCCAATTTGAGCTAAACTCTTCTTCCTCAGCTCTGATACCACTTGTAGGATCGTTGGTGAACCCAAATGAGTCAATCCGAAGAGTTGTTTATCCAATTCAGAGGCGGAATCAATGAATTAGACACTCAAACTAATTATAATGCTGTCTTTTATTGATCTAACAACGTTTACAACCTGAAAGCAAATTGGCAGCACTTCGTTACAATTTTTAGAACCGTTACCAAATGAACATCAAGTGCACTATTTATAGGTGAAAGGTTTCGCTTATTTGGACTGTCCATTGAAGCGAAACTGTTGTTATGGTTTCGCTTATATGGCATGTCCGTATAAGCGGAACCTCATGCTTAAACACTTAATTTCGTTTCTCGAACCTCGTGCACCGGATATCCTATCCTATCTTATACTATTTCATGATACAAGACGAAGTCAATAGATGTAATGCACTAACAGTTCGTCCCCCCCCAAGGAAATCTATGGAAAAATATCAACAACAAACTTGATATATTCAAAACAAAAGTTGCAAGACAATGGAATTGTCACACGCTGGGTGTGATCCGAATGGTATCTTCATTGCACAGCGGAAGCAGGTAGCGCTAAGACTTCTATAAATGAACGCCGCTAAGTACTCGAATTCCCATGGATTCTCCTATTCCAACCGCGCCATGATTTGAAAAGTAACCTGAGAAAGAACATGCGAAAAAGTCAACATAAAGTTGAGCGAGTTCATAGTTTGTTTTGAAAAGATTTAAAATAAATCTGTAAATCTTTTTGATAACCGGTTTAAAAGTTGTTGAGAAAATATAGTAAAATCATTTTCTCGGCATGATATATGAAAACTGTGGGTCTAGCCCACGAGAGTCTTTGTGCGTTGCATGAGAGAGAATATGCCGAGCCCAAAAGAGTCTTTGTAAGCAGGACCAACCAATCCTCTTACTTATACATAAGTGAAAAACGTTACCAAGTTCGTAAATCCATGTGTTATGAGTTTGTGTCAAATGAATCTTAAAAAGATTTGAACGTTTATGTATCGAAATCCGGTATGTAAAGCGTCAATGAACATGCTGATCATTAATGTGTAGCTAGGACATTAATATGTGTGCCGACGTAGGAAGCCACCAACCCATAAGCGATTTAGTACCGGTCCACCCGGCGAGGGTAACAAAGGAAACTCCATGTGGCCACACAAAGACCCATGAGTGGGGCTCGCCCTGTACCCGATAGATCTACCCCCTTTGTTCCTTGGTCTTAAACAAGATTAATGGTGCTTTAAGTATGAGCCTATTCGCACGTGATCTACTAGTAGCTTAACCATACCAAACTGTCACACCCTGGCTTTGCGGAAGCGTGGTTATTTTGGTGTGACTTCTTAATACCATAGCTTAACCATAACAAAGCTATATGAAATAAAACCATGCAAGATCATCCATTAAATTAGGTTTTAGAAACCAAATACAACAACATTGTCTGAAGACGTTGACACATGCAACGTGAATTAAAATCTAATAACATAAACATTGTCCACAAACATCAACATGACATAAACACAGTTTAAGGACTGTGACTCGTCTAGGAAAAAGTCACATCCCCTAAACCCGGATGACCTCGTAACTAGTGCAGTGGGAAAACGTGTCATACCGCGCCAGATCCTTTAATTCCCTGAAATACATGTAAGTTGAAAAATCAACAATAATGTTGAGCGAGCTCATGTGTAAGTGAGTAAATAAACCTTTGTATGTATAAAAACCCTGGTATGTAGCAAATAAGGAAAAAGAGATCACCAATGGTTTGCAAGACCATTGATATGTGTGAAGTGCAAGTAGGAAGACTCAAACCTAGCGGATTTATGCGTTGGGCACAAAGTCACCCCGAGGTCCGTACTGTTGGGCCTGGGGCTGGGCTCGCTACACCCAGATAGATCTACCGCTCCTGTCCCTCGGTCCTACCCTGAGGATTAATGGCCTCAAGTTTCCGCCTACCCACTCACATAATCTAAGTAGTAAACCTCCTTACGCTAATCATACCATGTATAAAGTACTTGTAATCAAAGTAACATGTATTTCACCCCCGCAGTTTAGAAAACTGAAAACAGTTAAGAGAAAAGGGGGACATGAACTCACAGTGGTGCGTCTCTACCAAGTATATCTCCTGATCAAGCAGCTGTGCGACGACCTACATGTACTAACTCTCTTAGACGGACGGCCGTGCCTTAGCTTTATGGTGTAAGTTTTTGGGAAATAGTTAGACAACTATTTCATGTTTACATTCTGTATATACTTGGTAATTATTTTCCTTCCCAAGGATGGGGGATTTAATACATGAGCGTTCGTATAACTTCGGAATATATCATTAAGTCTCATTAATATATATTTTACTTCTTATTCCAAAATATAAATATTCTTCCCAAAAATATTATATTTTAATACATATGATTTTTCCCAAAATAATACCTTGACAAAAATACGCGTTCATAATATTTCCTTAAATGCGTAAGTTACGTTTTAAAGGTCGGGTGGTATAAACTATACCGTTGTAACTTAAATATTTATCGTAAAGGCGTTTGTATTATTTTGGATTCGCTAACACGGTAATATTATTTTTACCCTAAAAATAATATTTGTATATTTCACAAAATAATCATAAACACATAACAAGTGACGTTATGAAGAATATATATGTCACACCCCCAAAATCCCACACGCGGAGTACCACCGCTTGGGAGCGTGACATGACCAGGATCTTAACCACCAATCATATTGAACGTGTATTATATTTAAGTAAAGCGGAAGCATTTAAGTAACCCAAACATAAATATTATTGTATGAATCATCATAAGTGTTGAAATAGCATTCACGATCCTTTGCCCACAACGACCTGCTCCTCCCTGTGCAAGCTCCATAATGTACCTAAGGTCCTGCAAGGCATGCAGCAGAGAGTCAACAACTAGTTGAGCGAGTTCACAGAAAGTAAGTTCAGTAATAGAATGGTATAGCAAGCATTGCATTCGTTCATCTAATCATGTATCGTATTAGTTCGTTCGTTGTTCATATATAGCATTGGTTTCCATCGCGGACCCTCTAGGCATGTATGCGAAGATTAAGAAAGTTCTCAAGTGTACTAGACTATGTATATTTGTATCGCTGGCCACCCTGGCATGTGTGCGAAGTTCTAATATGTTTAGTTCGCAGCCTTCCCGAGGCATGTGTGCGAAGATCAGTCATAATTATCGCAGCCAACCCTTGGCGTGTGTGCGAAGATCTGTTCACGTAGGTATACTAGTCTAGCCGTATCTTATCATTCACCATCCTCACCCTGAGGACTCATATCATTAAGTTCCGTTAACTAAGTATGTACGTATATTTCATTCGATCCCATTCCCACCCTGGGAACCCCATGCCTTGGCTGTGTGAACTCACATTGGGTTGCTCGGCAGATACATAAAGAGAGAGAGAGAGAGAGAGAGAGTTCTTGAACTAACAGTGGTCAACCACGTCATAACAGGGTTACCACATAAGTCAGGTTTGGTTCAAGTATCGCACGTATGTATCACATAAATTAACACGTTGCAAGCATGCAAGGATCATGGTAAACACGTATGAATCATAGCAAACACGTATAGCACGTTTATCAGTCAAAGCATATCATAATCATACTTGTGTGTCTCGGATGGTTGGGCCATTGAGCTTGTGCGAGCCCAACCATCTTGTGCAATATAAATGTCTAGCCCAATCAATACCCGGCCCAACATATAACGAATCAAATAACATATCAGCCCAATAAAAGTCCAATGGTGTACACGGCCCAAATACAATCACGCATGACAGTCAATTGCATAAGTCCAAAATGTTTGGCCCAAAGTGATTGGGTCCGTGACAGTGTGAGTCCAAAACAGTGTACGAGCATAACTGGTCTCGAGTCGCAACCAGCGATCTCGAGTCGCAACAGAGGATTACGAGTCGCAACGAGAGGTTTCGAGTCGCAAGGGATGGTCTCGGCTCATCATGGTCTGGTTACGAGTCGCAACAGGACTCGCAACCTTGGTTACGACTTGTGCTGCTTGTGCTAGTGTTGTGGTTTCGAGTCGCAACCGGAGGTATCGACTCGCAACCGTGTTGGTCTATCAATCTGTAACAATTTCCTGATTTCATGCAGATCGGTTACAAGCATTTATGCAAATCAATTGTTACCAAAATTATCATTCTATCAATTAACACAATTCCTATTATCCAACTAGCAAACCATCGATTAAACAGGATTTTTAACACTAAATCCGTATGAACCCTAATTCACAACAACATGAACAATGACAACATTCGTAACACTTAATCATATGATCATCATCAAATCAAACCGAAGAACATCATACAATAAACCTAGCATATAACATAACCGTACATGTTAGCCGATTAACAAACATCACTAACTATTATCATAAGCAATCATGCGAACAAGGATCCTCGGTTATTAACAACATCAACATACAATATTCATGCGAAACATATCATTCGGTTATTATCACACAAATCATACATGAACACAATCAAACATATACTAACCGATTGGATTGAAACAAAGAGAAGGTGAGCCGAGATCCTTGATCCGAAGGATAGTTGTTCGCCGTTGGGTTTCAAGCAAGACGAGAGAGAGAGAGAAGTCTAGGGTTCTTGTGTGTGTGTTCTTGGTTGCAAAGTTGTGAAAACTAAACCCTAAAGGGATGTGTATGCATATATACGTAATAGGGAAGTGGGCCGAAACCCCACTTGGGCGATCTCATGGTCTCGAGTCCACTTAATGGACCGAGTGGGTTTTTGTGTAATTGAATACTATTCGGTTTAAGCAAACATATCTCGCAATCACATAACCACGTAACACATAACATATCATGTATTCATTCAAGTAATATAGTTCACGTGAGCATATAACGTTACACAAGATAAGTCTAGAGTACGGGTTGTCACATTATCCCCAACTAAAAGGAAATTTCGTCCCGAAATTTGGTATGCACTCACTGAGGAAGCTAGATACGTTCAATAGTTCACTGGTTTTTCCTGGGGTGTCACATCCTCGCCCCGTTGATCTGGAATTTCGTCCCGAAATTCCGAAGTAGTAGCTTCAGCCTCAGTAGTGGTTGCATTGGTTTCGAATAACTGGGGGTACTTTTCTGTCATCCTGTCTTCGCGTTCCCAGGTGTACTCTGGGCCACGTTTGGAGTTCCAACGAACTCGAACAAGAGGGATTCTCTTGCTTTTGAGGACCTTCACATCCCGGTCCGTGATTTCTACTGGTTCCTCGACGAACTGCAACCGCTCGTCGATTGTGAGTTCTTTGAAAGGAATGATGAGGTTTTCATCTGATAGGCGCTTCTTTAGGTTCGATACATGAAAGACATTGTGAACTGCCCCGAGTTCAGCTGGTAGGTTCAACTTGTAGGCTACCCTGCCTATTCGTTCTATGACCTCAAATGGTCCGACATATCGTGGATTCAGTTTGCCCCGTTTGCCAAAACGAACCACACCCTTCCAGGGTGAGACTTTTAGTAAAACCCGGTCCCCGACCTGAAATTCCAATGGCTTTCTACGCTTGCCCGCGTAGGCTTTCTGACGGTCGCGTGCTGCCGCCATGCGTTGTCGTATCTGTGCAATCTTTTCCGTGGCGTCCATTACAATCTCTGGACCCGTAATCTGACTATCCCCCACCTCTGCCCAACAGAGAGGTGACCGGCATTTACGCCCGTACAATGCCTCGAAATGGAGCGGCTTGAATGCTGGTGTGATAACTGTTATTGTACGAAAACTCCACCAAAGGGAGGTGCTTTTCCCAGCCGTTGCCGAAATCGATAACACATGCCCTAAGCATGTCTTCAAGTGCTTGAATCGTTCGCTCAGACTGCCCATCCGTCTGAGGATGATATGCTGTGCTCATGTCTAACCGTGAGCCGAAAGATTTGTGCATCGCTTGCCATAGCTCTGACGTGAATCGTGCATCGCGATCCGAAATGATGGATGTGGGCACCCCGTGCCTCGAAACAACTTCCTTAAGATAGACGTCTGCGGGAGTGGAGAACTTATCCGTTTCCTTTATAGGTAGGAAGTGTGCAGACTTGGTGAGTCGATCCACGATCACCCATATGGTATCATTCCCCCGCTGGGATCTAGGTAGGCCTGTGACAAAATCCATGGAAATTTCTTCCCATTTCCATTGAGGTATCTTAGGCGGCTGAAGCAGGCCCGCTGGTTTCTGGTATTCAACCTTGACTCTCGCACAGGTCAAGCATTTTCCAACGTACGTAGCGATGTGAGCCTTCATGCTAGGCCACCAGTATGTAGTGCTGATGTCGTGGTACATTTTGTCCGACCCTGGATGTACCGAGTAACGAGACTTGTGAGCTTCATCCATCACAAGTTCGCGTAGACCGTCGTAAAGCGGGACCCAAATGCGCCCCGTCACATAGTAGGCGCCGTCTGCCTTCTGTTCCATTTGCTGTCGTGAGCCGCGTAAGGCTTCAGCCTTGACGTTTTCGGGCTTCGATGCTTCTACCTGAGCATTTCGTATCTGTGCTGGCAGGCTAGACTGGATCGTAAGCTGTAGCGCTCGCACGCGCTGAGGTAGAGTGTCCTTCCGACTGAGGGCGTCCGCCACAACATTGGCCTTGCCTGGATGGCACTTGATGGCGCATTCATAGTCGCTAAGTAGTTCAACCCATCGTCGTTGATGCATGTCCAATCCTTCTGCTTAAGGATATGCCCGAGACTCCTGTGATCGGTGTAAATCGTGCACCTGGTACCGTACAGGTAGTGTCGCCATATCTTAAGCGCGAAAACAACAGCTCCCAGCTCTAAGTCGTGCGTCGTGTAGTTCCGTTCGTGAATCTTAAGTTGGCGTGAAGCGTAAACAATAACCTTGTCGCGCTGCATTAACACACATCCAAGTCCCCGAATGGATGCATCACTATAAACCACGAAGTCATCTGTGCCTTCTGGCAGAGAGAGGATAGGTGCACTGCAAAGCCTATCCTTTAGGTGCTGAAAAGCAGTCTCATGGGGATCTCCCCAACGGTAGGTAACACCCTTCTGTGTCAGTAGCGTAAGCGGCTGAGCAATCTCCGAGAAATCCCTGGGTAAACCGTCTGTAGTACGTGGTGCAGGTCAGTTTCTGGTCGAATCTACCTTGGATGGATCGACATGGATCCCATCCTTGTTCACTACGTGGCCTAAGAAGTGGACTTCTCGAATACTATGACGAACTTGTCTAGGTAGGGTTTGCACACCCTGTTCATAAGGTCCTTAAATACGGCAGGTGCGTTCAAATATATCAAACCATCCATCATATCAAACATAAAGTATAGTAGTTAAAATAATTCATAAAACCCAATACGATTGATGTTCAAACCAAACTTTGTTTGAGTAACAGAGACATAATAATGAAAACCCGAAATAAGTTATAAGTTCAAATATCGTTCATTGCGTCTCCTCGTCCTAGCACTAAAGCTCGACCTCTTGCCTCGTTGCCATTGTTGTTGTTGTTCCCGTTGCCCTGGTTATTGTTGTGGTTCTGATTCTGGTTCAACTGAGGGCAATCGCGTTTGTAATGACCTTCTGCCCCACACTGGAAACATCCCCGGTTTCCACGCTGTGGCTGCTGCTGCTGTGGGTTTTGAGGAGGTGGTGGTGGAAGTTGCTGATTCTGGTTTGCAGGTCGTGAGCTCCTGCAATCTTTGGCTTCGTGCCCTATCTTGAGACATCTCTGACAACGTTCCTTGCGACACCTTCCACTGTGATGCCTGTTACACTTGTTACATAGTGGGTGTACTCCCCTGTATCCACCCTGCTCCTGACTGCCAGATGATTGCTGACCCGGATTCTGGTAGTCATTCGTCCTGCGTTGCTGTGCTTGAGACTGAACGGAAACTGATCCCCTGCTGGAATCCCCATCCCATTTCCGTTTGTTGTCGTTGGGTGTAGCAGAAGTAGCAGCTGGAGTGACTGTAGCAGTAGTGCTGACACGCTTAGGCAGTTTATTCTGATCCACTGCCTGGTCGGTGATGCGATGAGCGAGACGCTGGATTTCCTGGATGTTATCGAGATTAGCCGAGGTAACATGGCTCTGGATTTCTGGTGCCAACCCCTTGAGATACATCTCGATGCGCTTGTATGGAGGGTCCACCATAGTTGGACACAGAACGGCCAGCTCATTCGACCGTTTCGTATACGCTTCGATCTCTGACCCAACCATTTTCAGATTATACAGCTCGTCTTCCAGCTTGTGAATGTCTTCACGCGTACAATACTCACGCTTGATGAGTTCCTTGAAATCGTTCCATGGGGTGGCGTTAGCAGCTGCCAACCCTAAGATCTGAACTTGGGCGTTCCACCAAGTCAGTGCTATTCCCTCCAAGGTGCCGGTGGCAAACTTGACCTTGCGAGCCTCAGGGCACTCGCACATTTCGAATACTGATTCTAACTTTTCAAACCAATGGAGGAGTCCCACTGCCCCCTCTGTGCCGCCGAAAGTACTTGGACGACAGTCCATGAAGTTCTTAAAGGTGCAAACTTGCTGCGCTGGTTGACCTATTGTGTACGAATAGGGCAAAGTTTAAATACAAGGGCTAGCTTAGGAATGTAGGATCTAAAGATCCTAACGTAAGTTATGACTACAGGGTATACTACCTGCTTGAGCAGCTGCAAGTGCCGCAGCAACTTGAGCTTGAACGAGAGCCTCTAGCTGGGCTTGAGTCATGCTGATTCGTCCAGACATGATCTTCATAGTAAAAGTAACGTAAATGAGAGTGGTTCGCGAGTAGGGCGATGACAGAAAAGTATAAGCATGTAGGTGTTCTCATGTAACAAAGTCATGTGTATCTAAGCGTAATGCGAGCAAAGTTCTAAGCAGTTCTAGCAAACAGGCAATAAACATAAACCTTATTACCTAGGATGTCGAGTCTTGCATGTGGAGCGAAGCGTCGTTGTGGATCGTTGAGAGCACTGTTCTGGTTATAGTCTGGTTTTAATAAAAACGTTTTCCCATATTAAAACCTAGTTCTCTATAACCAATGGCTCTGATACCAATCTGTCACACCCCCAAAATCCCACACGCGGAGTACCACCGCTTGGGAGCGTGACATGACCAGGATCTTAACCACCAATCATATTGAACGTGTATTATATTTAAGTAAAGCGGAAGCATTTAAGTAACCCAAACATAAATATTATTGTATGAATCATCATAAGTGTTGAAATAGCATTCACGATCCTTTGCCCACAACGACCTGCTCCTCCCTGTGCAAGCTCCATAATGTACCTAAGGTCCTGCAAGGCATGCAGCAGAGAGTCAACAACTAGTTGAGCGAGTTCACAGAAAGTAAGTTCAGTAATAGAATGGTATAGCAAGCATTGCATTCGTTCATCTAATCATGTATCGTATTAGTTCGTTCGTTGTTCATATATAGCATTGGTTTCCATCGCGGACCCTCTAGGCATGTATGTGAAGATTAAGAAAGTTCTCAAGTGTACTAGACTATGTATATTTGTATCGCTGGCCACCCTGGCATGTGTGCGAAGTTCTAATATGTTTAGTTCGCAGCCTTCCCGAGGCATGTGTGCGAAGATCAGTCATAATTATCGCAGCCAACCCTTGGCGTGTGTGCGAAGATCTGTTCACGTAGGTATACTAGTCTAGCCGTATCTTATCATTCACCATCCTCACCCTGAGGACTCATATCATTAAGTTCCGTTAACTAAGTATGTACGTATATTTCATTCGATCCCATTCCCACCCTGGGAACCCCATGCCTTGGCTGTGTGAACTTACCTTGGGTTGCTCGGCAGATACACAAAGAGAGAGAGAGAGAGTTCTTGAACTAACAGTGGTCAACCACGTCATAACAGGGTTACCACATAAGTCAGGTTTGGTTCAAGTATCGCACGTATGTATCACATAAATTAACACGTTGCAAGCATGCAAGGATCATGGTAAACACGTATGAATCATAGCAAACACGTATAGCACGTTTATCAGTCAAAGCATATCATAATCATACTTGTGTGTCTCGGATGGTTGGGCCATTGAGCTTGTGCGAGCCCAACCATCTTGTGCAATATAAATGTCTAGCCCAATTAATACCCGGCCCAACATATAACGAATCAAATAACATATCAGCCCAATAAAAGTCCAATGGTATACACAGCCCAAATACAATCACGCATGACAGTCAATTGCATAAGTCCAAAATGTTTGGCCCAAAGTGATTGGGTCCGTGACAGTGTGAGTCCAAAACAGTGTACGAGCATAACTGGTCTCGAGTCGCAACCAGCGATCTCGAGTCGCAACAGAGGATTACGAGTCGCAACGAGAGGTTTCGAGTCGCAAGGGATGGTCTCGGCTCGTCATGGTCTGGTTACGAGTCGCAACAGGACTCGCAACCTTGGTTACGACTTGTGCTGCTTGTGCTAGTGTTGTGGTTTCGAGTCGCAACCGGAGGTATCGACTCGCAACCGTGTTGGTCTATCAATCTGTAACAATTTCCTGATTTCATGCAGATCGGTTACAAGCATTTATGCAAATCAATTGTTACCAAAATTATCATTCTATCAATTAACACAATTCCTATTATCCAACTAGCAAACCATCGATTAAACAGGATTTTTAACACTAAATCCGTATGAACCCTAATTCACAACAACATGAACAATGACAACATTCATAACACTTAATCATATGATCATCATCAAATCAAACCGAAGAACATCATACAATAAACCGAGCATATAACATAACCGTACATGTTAGCCGATTAACAAACATCACTAACTATTATCATAAGCAATCATGCGAACAAGGATCCTCGGTTATTAACAACATCAACATACAATATTCATGCGAAACATATCATTCGGTTATTATCACACAAATCATACATGAACACAATCAAACATATACTAACCGATTGGATTGAAACAAAGAGAAGGTGAGCCGAGATCCTTGATCCGAAGGATAGTTGTTCGCCGTCGGGTTTCAAGCAAGACGAGAGAGAGAGAAGTCTAGGGTTCTTGTGTGTGTGTTCTTGGTTGCAAAGTTGTGAAAACTAAACCCTAAAGGGATGTGTATGCATATATACGTAATAGGGAAGTGGGCCGAAACCCCACTTGGGCGATCTCATGGTCTCGAGTCCACTTAATGGACCGAGTGGGTTTTTGTGTAATTGAATACTATTCGGTTTAAGCAAACATATCTCGCAATCACATAACCACGTAACACATAACATATCATGTATTCATTCAAGTAATATAGTTCACGTGAGCATATAATGTTACACAAGATAAGTCTAGAGTACGGGTTGTCACAATATATACTAAATATATATTTATCAAGTTTTATTTTGTGAAATTCCACCTCCGATATTTTGTAAATAAAGTCGTGGCGAAATCTATAATTTGAAAACAAGTCAAAATGTATTTCTAACACTTATAGTGGAAATATTTCTAAGTGTTAGGTTTTTGGAAAAATTTCGCAAGAGTCTCCCCTGTAACTGGAGGTGACCACGCTTTCAAGCGTATCATTTTCTTTTATAAATCAAACCAACAATCTTCTCATTCAATCAAAACAATGTTCAAAGCATCGAACTAGTCAATAAATATGTAAATCGCCAGAATCACATGAACTTGTAGTTTTTCCAAAACTATGAAGTAAATCCCATTACTTTTAGTGGATCTTCATATAAATCAATCCGGTTTCGCAAAAACCTCGCTTTTAAAGAAATTCCATCTTTACAACTTCTTGTAAAATTTTACAAACCTAGTTCTTTGTCGAAACTTAGCGTTACACAAGTGTTTACACACTTGTGTGTTTTAAAAATCATTCGTGTTTGTGTAAGATCCGGTTTCGGAAAATATGATTTCTTTGACACTTGGTCCTTTGAAAATACCGCTTGTAGATCCGTAGATCTACTAGTTTTAAACACTTTTTCATAAGAAAAATCGTTTTTACACAAGTTCATGATTCGTGTGTGGTAGAGTTTCATCACTTAACCCTTGTTACATTAAAACAAACTGTATGTCATGATCCATGATCATGACCAATCCGGGTTAGACGATGATCCGAGCTACCACAACATAGATCGGCACTAAATAATTACACAAAACAAATCTTCCAAGATTTACACAACCCTTGTGCTATTAACCAACATATTCATCATGTTTAGTACACTTTTACATCTCATCTTGTATGTTTACGAGTTTTATCCGTCATATATCGTTTTAACCACTTTAAAATAGATCGAGAGGGTGTTTATAGTAACTTACTACTAGCTCGAGGCTAGGGAAGATTCTAGTCGAAGAATGAGTGGATAAAAGAAATGAGATGAGGTCCTTCGAGTTCCGAATGCACCAAGCCTCCTCGTGTGTGATCCTTAGCACTTGTATGATCTTGAAATAGCTTGAACAAAATCGAAATATGGATGGATGATATAGTGGTGTTCGGCCGAGAGTTTATAGAGAGGAGAGGGAGAGTTTTGATGGTGAAATGTTAAGTGAATGAGATGGTGTGCCAAGACTAGATCTTATAGGCAACTTCAAGTTCATAATCCAATGGTTCATGTGCTTTCTTGATATGGGACAAGTATGATTAAATTAATCAAATGAAGGACATGAGGTGTCCCTCTTGGGGACGGTTTGGTTAGGGGGGGGGGGTTACCCGGTTCATTTCCAACTAAACATTAGGTATTAGTTAGTTAAGTTAAGTTAGTTTAGGGATTAACCCGGTTACTAACGTGTTATGCATTAAAGCGGGTGTTAAGGTATTCGGGGACCCTAACTGGCTCAGAAAAAGATAAACAATGTAAATGGCAATATTTTCATGTTCCGGGTAAAGTCCGGTTGTTCGGTTGGATAGTAATCCATTGAAGCGCTTAGCAAAGCTTTAAAGTGTCGTTATTATTATTTTTAGTAACACGACTTATTCCCGACACTTTGGAAAGTGTCTAGTAATATTTTTCTCATGTTTTGGCACTTTATTAGTTAACCAAGTGCTGAATTTTGTACTTAGAGTACGTTTTAGGCACATCCTGTCACTGTAACTTATTCCTAGAGACGCAGTTCTACAACCCTTATATCCCTACACTCTCTACTAGTGTAGTAAAATATTTCTGGCTCATACAGGCCTTAGAGGCAGTGTCTACCTGATGCTGGCTTTATCAACATGTTTTGATAGGTTATCCGTTCATTATGCTACTGTGCTTTTGTGCATCATGTTTGTCACTAAAGTTCAGCATGTAAATAATGTAGTGACAGTAAATAAAGTATGATGCAGGTATGTGCATGTATCAGTAATCAAGTAGCAGTTTATCCACAATTTCAGGTACGCACAGTAAATAAGCAGTAATTAATTATTAATTAAGTCATACGGATACCTGATTTAGTGAGGGTTGTCACATTCTCCCCCCGTTAGAAAAATTTCGTCCCGAAATTTTAAGTTCTGCTTCTAGAAGCAGGGTTCTTGGGAAACAAGTGGGGGTATTTTTCTTTCATTCGGTCCTCACGCTCCCAGGCGTATTCAGGACCATGTCTGGCAATCCATCTGACTTTGACGACCTTGACACTACTCCGGCGGGTTTTGTTCACTTTCCAATCCGTAACCTCAACAGGTTCTTCAACGAAGTGGAGCGTGTCGTCAACATGAATTTCGTCAGTGGAAATGACAACGGTATCTTGAGTTGAACTTTTCTTCAGATTTGATACATGAAATGTATCGTGAACTCCATTCAGTTCGGCAGGTAAGTCCAGCTTGTATGCTACTAGCCCAATTCTTTCCAAAATTCTGAACGGACCAATATACCGCGGGTTCAACTTTCCACGCTTCCCGAAGCGTGCCACACCCTTTTAGGGTGATACCTTCAACAAAACCATATCACCTACCTCAAACTCTAGAGGTTTTCTTCTTCGATCCGTATAACACTTTTGACGATCACGAGCCGCCTTGATGCGATCTCGGATCTGTGCGATCTTATCTGTGGTTTCCTGTACCACATCAGGACCAACCAATTGTCTATCACCCGCATCAGTCCAACAAAGCGGTGATCTGCACTTACGGCCATAAAGAGCTTCAAATGGCGCGGCACGAATACTGGTGTGGTAGCTGTTGTTGTATGAAAATTCAACCAATGGCAAATGTTTATCCCAGCTACCGCCCAAATCCATAACACATGCTCTCAGCATATCTTCCAAAGTCTGAATAGTCCGTTCGCTTTGACCGTCGGTCTGTGGGTGAAATGCAGTGCTCAGATTCAATTGTGAGCCAAAAGCTTCTTGGAAGGATTGCCAAATCCTTGATACGAACCTTCCGTCTCTATCAGAGATGATTGAGAGAGGTACTCCATGGCGCGTAACGATTTCTCTCATGTAAATTTCAACCAACTTGCTCGTATTATCCCTCTCTCTGATAGGTAAGAAGTGCGCTGACTTCGTTAATCGGTCCACTATTGTCAAACCCCGACCACGTAGGACAACAAACCGTGGTGAAAACGTCGGGGAGTGTTGCAACAGAAGCTATTGTTTCACAACCATGGATACAAAAAGTTTTTTGTTTTATTGATAATATTAAACATCGCATTGTCTTAACATAGAATAAACAAGTTTTACATCGTCTATCACTATTATTATGTCACTAAGGCCTCGTCCAGATCCTATGTGATGCATGCATCCTTGTAGTCATTCAAGCATCAACACCTGAAACATATGTAAAAACTTAGTCAGCAAAGAAATGCTGGCGAGTACATAGGTTTTATAGGAGTGTCGAATTCATGGCTAGTTTAAGTGTTGCAATACTTTATTAAAAACTTTGTTTTGAAAAGAGTATAATATTGCAACTTAATTAACCAACTCAAATCAAGCGGGTTATAGTTTATAAAACCTCGTAGCCATGATTCTTAACCCAAAAATATTTGCTTTAGAAAACCAACTTGTAAAACATCTTGTAAAAACTCGTTAAAAACTCGTATAGTTTATATCTCTTAGAAAAACATCGTTGTGTGACATCGTTTCAAAATCGTTTACCCAAGTGAACTAAATAACGCCACGATATGTAATATGATGAAAACACTTATATATAAGAAGTACCAACGGCATATCTACCATGTTTTCACCACATTACCCCCGTCTCGTTATCTAAACACTTAACCAAAAACCAATCGTTTATCGAAATCGTTTAACATCGTTTCCAAATCGTTCCCAAATCGTTTACTCGTTCCCAAATCGTTTCCAATCGTTCCCAATCGTTTACTCGTTTCCAAATCATTTAAATCGTCATCGTTTTAATTGTGAAAACTTATATATGGTCGTCTCGTTAACAACATTCAAACCTTTGTGACTCGTCCATCGTTCAACTCGTTCTCGTATTAACAAACCACCAAAGGGTAAGTTAACAAACATCAGATTCAGTCGCTACCCACAATCCCCACACATAACCATGGGTGTAATAAAGTAACGGGATTTGTCAGATCCTATGGTACCATAACCTAATACTGGTCGGCTTGATCAATGCTAATGAATGTCATTCGTTATGTAACTACAACCAATAAGTTCGTTCACTTTATCGAAATCGTTCTTAGTTTAGTAAAAATTGTTTTAATCGTTTTTGAAATCCTCGTTTAAACTTTGAAAACATTTCGTACATATGAATCACCCCAAAACATTTAAAAACAGTAAAATAGGGGAACTATGTACTCACAAGTAGTGCAAAGTATCCTCGATCAAATAGAACTTCAACAAACTCGAGCAAACCAGAGAAATCAAGTAGCTCCTAGTAATGGAACCACTAGTCAAACAATAGACGCCTAAATCGGAAGATCGGATAGAATGAGGTCTTGTAAACCAAATGAGTGTTGGAACTCATGTGATATGGTTTAACAAAGCCTACATCCTAAATCGGAACCTAACCTAAGTGCTTTCGACCCATCGCGACCCATTAAGGTAGCTTACGCTACTTTAACGCGTCGTGCACGCAAAAGCGCGTTCGAGACGTCTAACTAGTCCTATGACAAGTATTATATGCCCATACATGTTTAATTATGTTACATAATTAGTTACGTGTCAAAAGTTTAGGTTACATATGCTTAATTACCAATTATGTATGAAAAGGGTATTTTGGTAATTTACCAAAGGCATATAACTACCTATCATGCGACTAATTAAACCTAAGTGACCATAAGGTATAACCTCGAAAGGTTATTCCCTATGCTACTATGGTCACTAAACATGTTTGGTCGGATCCTAATGATCGACCAAACGGGTCGTGTTCGAAAGTCTAAGCGGGTGTTTAGTCCGCTTGACTTACGACTCTACACAAGCACTAAACTAACAAGTGACGAGCTAAACATGTCGAAACATGTTTAGTTAAGTTAGAAAACAAGTTTTGATATCAAAACAAACGGTTTTGATATCCTAGAGTAGTTTGGTTACAAAATACGCGAGAAAACGTATTTTGGCCGAAACTACGACTCGTCACTGAGCCTAGATAACGTGGTAATCAGTAGGTATAGTCACTAGGGACTATAACCATCGTGATTACGCTCACGTTATGAAGTTCAAACGAACTTCGTGTTGACCATAAACTGGTCAAAGCAGAAAGTCAAACACAGTTTGACTTTAACGATAGAAATGAACGAAAAGAACGAAGGAATACTTACAAAAGGTCCCCGCAAGCTCTTGATTCGATTTACTCTCAGGTATGAAGCATAAACTTCAACTTAGAGAGCAAAAATCAGATTCAAGTGTGCTTTGGGAGTGAAATGGGTTTGGGTATTTATAGGAATTCAAGTACCGTTAAGATCGTTCGTCGAAAAATGTGCTTTGATCTAGACCTTACATGTGGGCACATGGTTTTCAAAACCATGGGAATACTTAAAACCATCAAATGGTATTGCAAAACAAGGATCAAAACCATCCATGTGTGGCACATTGTTTTGAAATACCATGGATGCCTAAAAAAATGGACCAAGTTCAATGTATCTGCTAGAATTTTCAAAAATGGTCCATGCACTTGTAAAACTTGATTTTTTTGGCACTTTGAAACCCCTTTAACCTCATTTCAAGGCTCTAAAATGATATTAAAGTATAGGGAACTTAAAATATGCTCAAAGACATCACGGATGTCGGTTCGTTTGGCCATACGGTTGCGTTATTCGGTTAATTACGACGGAAGTCGTAATGAAGGCAAAAACGATCCAAATTAAGCGACGAATGGAATTTTATCATGCCAATCACTAAAATAAAATATTTTAATGATTACATAAATTTTTGGACGTCTGGTTCTATTCAGAACGTAAGATATGCGCAAACATGCAAACTTATGCACTTTTGACGCTTTTAGTCTCTATTGATCAATAAAGTTTATTTTAGCATACCGAACCCTTCAAAGCTTATTTCTAAGCTATGTAAAGGATATTTATGGTATATTTAACTTATGATCAAGTTTCGGAGTGTTCGTTACTATACAAATCGGTATAGTTTCGCAGTTTGACACAAATAGTCCCTGCGATCGAACAAACTTGTTTTCGACACACCAAACCATCCAAAACTTATTTCTAAGTTATGTGGAGGTTATTTAAGATATGTTAAGCCTATTTCACTATTCCGGAGTTTTTGTTGCATTAAACTGGTTATATTTACGCATCAGTGCTCGTATAACCTTCCAGAAAGCGATTTAAAGCTTGAAATTGGAATCGAATCGAATTGTAAAATCACCAAACACAGATACACACAAAATAATACCAAAACACATATAATAACACCAAAGCACATTGTTTTATTAATAATCAACATTGTTTTAAATCGTACAGAGATTACAGAGCATAGTTGTCACAGTCTCCCCTACTTCAGGAAATTTCGTCCCGGAATTTTAACTAGAGGAAGCTTGTGAAAACAATTGCGGATATTTGGTCATCATTTGATCCTTACGTTCCCAAGTAAATTCTGGGCCACGTTTGGACTCCCAACGAACTTTTACCAAATGAATCTGTTTGTTCTTCAACTGCTTGAATGCACGGTCCACTATCTCCACGGGTTTCTCGACAAAGTGCATCGTTTCATCGATTTGGATCTCGTCGAGAGGTTTGTGAAGATCAGCGTCAGCTAAATACTTTCGCAGATTGGACACGTGAAAAGTCGGATGAATATTTCCAAGCTCTCGAGGTAGCTCTAGTCGATAGGCAACCTTCCCAATTCTTTCCATAATCTTAAATGGTCCCACATATCGAGGTGCAAGTTTTCCTTTCTTTCCAAATCTCACGACTCCTTTCCAAGGTGAAACCTTGAGTAGGACACGATCTCCAACTTGAAATTCCAAGGGCTTGCGTCGCATATCCGCATAACTCTTTTGACGGCTTCGAGCTGTCACAAGATTATCGCGGATTTTCTTGATTTTATCAGTTGTTTCCAAAACGAGCTCAGGTCCAGTAAGCTGAGCTTCACCGGTCTCGTTCCAACAGACAGGTGAACGACATTTTCGACCGTAGAGAGCTTCGAATGGTGCCATATTGATGCTAGCATGATAACTATTGTTGTAAGAGAACTCGATCATTGGCAGATGAGAATCCCAATTACCACCAAAGTCTATCACACATGCTCTAAGCATATCCTCCAAAGTTTGAATTGTCCTCTCGGATTGTCCATCTGTTTGGGGATGATAAGCAGTGCTTAGATTTAGTTGGGTTCCCATAGCAGATTGCATGGACTTCCAGAAATGAGATGAAAATCGAGCATCACGATCAGAAATGATATCCAAAGGAACACCATGTCGTGATATAATCTCATCCATATAAATCTTTGCAAGTTTATCAGCAGATAGATCCTCGCGAATCGGAAGAAAATGAGCTGACTTCGTTAATCGATCGATAACAACCCAAATAGCATCGTGACCTTTAGATGTACGCGGTAACTTAGTGATGAGATCCATCGCAAGGCTCTCCCACTTCCAAACCGGTATCTCTGGTTGTACAAGCAAACCAGAAGGTCGTTGATATTCAGCCTTGACTTTAAGACAAGTTAGGCATTTCGCTACATATAAGGCAACATCTTTCTTCATACCAGGCCACCAGAACTTAGTACGAAGATCCTTGTACATCTTATCAGCACCAGGATGGATAGAATATTGAGACTTGTGAGATTCATCCATCACTAGGGCGCGAAGATCATCTTGTTTCGGGACCCACAAACGATCCTTGAAATAAAGCAAACCATCGCCTTTTGCTTCGAGTTTAAGCTCAAGCTGATGTGGCAATTCCATACCCATCAAATTTTGTGAGACACAAGATTGCTGAGCTTGAAGAACACGAGTTTGAAGATCAGATAGTGTTTGAACAGAATGAAGCTTGACTCGCTCTTTTCGACTAAGCGCATCGGCCACGACATTCGCCTTACCAGGATGGTAGCGAATCTCGCAATCGTAATCATTCAAGAGTTCAACCCAACGTCGTTGCCTCATGTTCAGCTCTTTCTGATTAAGAATATGCTGGAGACTTTTGTGGTCTGTGAAAACCACACACTTCGTGCCATAGAGGTAATGTCTCCAGATTTTAAGTGCGAAAACCACAGCTCCTAACTCAAGATCATGAGTCGTATAGTTCTTCTCGTGGATTTTCAGCTGTCTAGATGCATATGCAATAACCTTACCTCGTTGCATGAGGACGCAACCAAGGCCTAAGTTGGATGCATCGCAATAGACAACGAAATCATCGTTTCCCTTGGGCAGAGATAGAACAGGAGCATTACATAACTTCCGCTTCAGTGTTTGGAATGCTTCTTCTTGTTTGGGTCCCCACTCAAAAGGCTTATTCTTCTGAGTCAAAGCGGTGAGTGGAACCGCAATCTTTGAGAAGTTTGAAATGAACCGACGATAATAACCAGCAAGACCAAGAAAAAATCGAATCTCTGTAGGCGTCGTTGGCGTACTCCAATCCTTAATAGCAACAATCTTGGATGGATCCACATGAATACCCTGCTTGTTGACTATATGACCCAGAAACTGAACTTCTTTAAGCCAGAATTCACACTTGGAGAATTTAGCGAAAAGTTGTTCCTTCTTAAGGAGTTCCAACGTTAAGCGAAGGTGTTGCTCGTGATCGGCTCGAGTCTTCGAATAAATGAGAATATCGTCGATGAACACAATAATGAACTTGTCTAAATAAGGTTTACAGACCCTATTCATTAAGTCCATAAAGATAGCTGGAGCATTCGTCAAGCCGAAAGGCATGACTGTAAACTCGTAATGCCCATATCTCGTACGAAAAGCAGTTTTGGGAATATCTTCTTCGAAAACACGAAGTTGATGATACCCAGAACGCAAATCGATCTTAGAAAAACATGAAGCACCTTGCAGCTGGTCAAAGAGATCATCAATTCGAGGTAGGGGATATCGATTCTTGAGGGTAAGCTTGTTAAGCTCACGATAATCGATAAACATTCGGAAAGACCCATCTTTCTTTTTCACGAAGAGGACTTGAGCTCCCCAAGGTGAAAAGCTCGGACGAATGAATCCTTTATCAGATAACTCTTGAAGCTGTTTCGATAACTCTTGCATCTCTGAAGGTGCAAGACGATAAGGTGCTTTCGCAATCGGGTTGGCATTGGGTACAAGGTCGATATGAAACTCAACTTGACGAACCGGAGGTAAACCAGGCAGTTCATCGGGAAACACCTCTGGTTAATCCAGAACAATCGGAATATCCTGAATACTCTTACTCTTGTCTTTCTCCTCGGTGACATGTGCTAGAAAAGCAACATATCCTTTTCTCAAATAACTCTGGGCCTTTGTACACGACATAAGCTTCAAACCGCCAGATGGCTTCTCGCCACGAACTTCCAAAATATCGCCAGAAGACAAAGGAATACGGACAATCTTATCGAAACAAACCACCTCAGCGTGATGTTTGGTTAACCAATCCATTCCAACGATAATGTCGAAACTCCCAAGTTGCATCGGTGTGAGGTCAATAGGAAAAAGATGGTTATCAAGGTTCAACTGACAATCACGGATAACAGAATTGAGAACAAGAGGTTTACCAGTAGCAACTTCGACAGACAAGGGTTTCCTCAATTTAGTTCTAGGTATCGCAAGCAAAGGCTCAAAAGATAACGAAACAAAACTTTTATCGGCACCAGAATCAAAAAGAATAGATGCGGGTCGATCGTTAACAAGAAACATACCATTGACAACCTCGTTGTCAGCCCTCGCTTCGTTTGCATTCAAATTGTATGCTCGCCCTCGAGCAGGATTCACGTTGGCGTTGACGTTCGCATTCGGATTCGCATTAGCATTTGCCATCCTCGGACAGTTGTTGCGGAAGTGGCCAAACTCTCCACAATTAAAACATGAACCTGGTGGGAATCTAGCAGCATTCCCTTGTGCCGGAGCTTGAACCTGGGCAACCTGATTTTGTCCTGAACGACAAACATTGGCTAAATGCCCAAGTCTACCACACGTCGTGCATTGCTTACAAGCTTGTTGTGAAACATGATGACCGTTGCAGCGAGCACAATGAGGTGCGGTACCGGCATACGCCTTTTTCGCAGGAGGTTGAGCTGGTGTGTTCTGTTCAGTCTGTGTCGTAACAGCAAAGTTCTGTGCACCCTTTCGCTTCCTTGATTTCTTCGACGACTCACCTTCTTTACCTTTACCCTTCTTCTTGTCTTTCGCAGAATCAGACGATTTCTTCTTGTCACCCTTGCGGGTGAGTTTACCCTTCCTGACTTGGGATTCAGTTAGGGTAGCAGATAACTCGATCGCTTGACGAAGGGTAGTGGGTTTAACAGCGGTCACAATATCCAGCATAGAATTGGGTAGACCATCGATATATCTTTCGATTGCTTTGTCTGGTGGGGTAACCATGGTGGGACACAATAGACTGAGTTCCTCAAAGCGATCTGTGTATGCACGGTGCTCAGCCCCATCTTGTTTTAAATCGTCAAACTCTCGCTCCAAAGTTCGAATCTCGTGACGGGGACAGAACTCTCTCATCATGAGAGCCCGAAGCTCATCCCATGTTTGTGCCAACGCCACTTCGGCACCCCTATCGCGCATAATACCATTCCACCAGGTAAGCGCTCGCTTCTCAAACACGCTTGAAGCAAATTCAACCTTACGTGCATTCGGACACTGCACATGCCTGAATATGTTCTCAATACTCTCGAACCACTGTAGGAGCGCAGTTGCTCCTTGCGACCCAGAAAACTTTAGAGGTTTAGCAGAATTGAAGTTCTTGAAATTACACTGCGCATTGTTGTTGTTATTGTTATTGTTGTATATCTCGTGAACTTTAGTTATAACATCGGGAAGCACAGCAGCCACTTGCTGAGAGACCAGGGCTGCGATTTCTTCAATGGTGAAAGACTGTGCTTCACGTCGTGGATGCATTGTCTAACAAGGAAATATGAGAAACGAGTAAGGTTGATAATTAGGAAAAGCAAAAGATGTATCGACAAACACAAGGAAGGCGATCATTTGTCCGTTACCTCGAACAAACAAACGACTCGCAGTGACTAATCAAAGTAAATGAATCAAAATAATGCATCGCGAAGACATGCTCGCCTATAAGTGAACACTCACCCCAAGAGTTCCCAGGTAAGAGTGACTGGTCTGATTATGTGGATTTGTATGAACACTCTAGCCTTAGACAAAAAACTCAAGGTACAGGCATTCACTCTTCCAGTTTGCACGTGTTCACATTATTTTAACCCAAACTTTGACGAGATTTTGAAAATTCAAAAGGCACTAAGCCAAATATGAATCAAACTGGAAGGGTTCAAAACCATAAAACAGAGGGTTCAAAACCTAGTAATCAATCATCCTAGAACGGATGATTAATTTTCGAAGCAGATTCGGATTTGTGTTCTCGTTGTGGTTATCACCTAAGGATAGGTGACGGTTTTGTTTTAAAATCTAAACACAAGTAAACTTGTGTTAGGGTCCTAAAGTTATAGTCTAGGTCAAAGCATTACTAATAACCTAATTCCCTATAACCATTGGCTCTGATACCAACTTTCTTCTGTCACACCCCGACCACGTAGGACAACAAACCATGGTGGAAACGTCAGGGAGTATTGCAACAGAAGCTATTGTTTCACAACCTTGGATACAAAAAGTGTTTCGTTTTATTGATAATATTAAACATTGCATTGTCTTAACATAGAATAAACAAGTTTTACATCGTCTATCACTATTATTATGTCACTAAGGCCTCGTCCAGATCCTATGTGACGCATGCATCCTAGTAGTCATTCAAGCATCAACACCTGAAACATATGTAAAAACTTAGTCAGCAAAGAAATGCTGGCGAGTACATAGGTTTTATAGGAGTGTCGAATTCATGGCTAGTTTAAGTGTTGCAATACTTTATTAAAAACTTTGTTTTGAAAAGAGTATAATATTGCAACTTAATTAACCAACTCAAATCAAGCGGGTTATAGTTTATAAAACCTCGTAGCCATGATTCTTAACCCAAAAACATTTGCTTTAGAAAACCAACTTGTAAATCATCTTGTAAAAACTCGTTAAAAACTCGTATAGTTTATATCTCTTAGAAAAACATCGTTGTGTGACATCGTTTCAAAATCGTTTACCCAAGTGAACTAAATAACGCCACGATATGTAATATGATGAAAACACTTATATATAAGAAGTACCAACGGCGTATCTACCATGTTTTCACCACATTACCCCCGTCTCGTTATCTAAACACTTAACCAAAAACCAATCGTTTATCGAAATCGTTTAACATCGTTTCCAAATCGTTCCCAAATCGTTTACTCGTTCCCAAATCGTTTCCAATCGTTCCCAATCGTTTACTCGTTCCCAAATCGTTTCCAATCGTTCCCAAGCGTTTACTCGTTTCCAAATCGTTTAAATCGTCATCGTTTTAATTGTGAAAACTAATATACGGTCGTCTCGTTAACAACATTCAAACCTTTGTGACTCGTCCATCGTTCAACTCGTTCTCGTATTAACAAACCACCAAAGGGTAAGTTAACAAACATCAGATTCAGTCGCTACCCACAATCCCCACACATAACCATGGGTGTAGTAAAGTAACGGAATTTGTCAGATCCTATGGTACCATAACCTAATACTGGCCGGCTTGATCAATGCTAATGAATGTCATTCGTTATGTAACTACAACCAACAAGTTCGTTCACTTTATCGAAATCGTTCTTAGTTTAGTAAAAATTGTTTTAATCGTTTTTGAAATCCTCGTTTAAACTTTGAAAACATTTTGTACATATGAATCACCCCAAAACATTTAAAAACAGTAAAATAGGGGAACTATGTACTCACATGTAGTGCAAAGTATCCTCGATCAAATAGAACTTCAACAAACTCGAGCAAACCAGAGAAATCAAGTAGCTCCTAGTAATCGAACCACTAGTCAAACAATGGACGCCTAAATCGGAAGATCGGATAGAATGAGGTCTTGTAAACCAAATGAGTGTTGGAACTCATGTGATATGGTTTAACAAAGCCTACATCCTAAATCGGAACCTAACCTAAGTGCTTTCGACCCATCGCGACCCATTAAGGTAGCTTACGCTACTTTAACGCGTTGTGCACGCAAAAGCGCGTTCGAGACGTCTAACTAGTCCTATGACAAGTATTATATGCCCATACATGTTTAATTATGTTACATAATTAGTCACGTGTCAAAAGTTTAGGTTACATATGCTTAATTACCAATTATGTATGAAAAGGGTATTTTGGTAATTTACCAAAGGCATTATAACTACCTATCATGCAACTAATTAAACCTAAGTGACCATAAGGTATAACCTCGAAAGGTTATTCCCTATGCTACTATGGTCACTAAACATGTTTGGTCGGATCCTAATGATCGACCAAACGGGTCGTGTTCGAAAGTCTAAGCGGGTGTTTAGTCCGCTTGACTTACGACTCTACACAAGCACTAAACTAACAAGTGACGAGCTAAACATGTCGAAACATGTTTAGTTAAGTTAGAAAACAAGTTTTGATATCAAAACAAACGGTTTTGATATCCTAGAGTAGTTTGGTTACAAAATACGCGAGAAAACGTATTTTGGCCGAAACTACGACTCGTCACTGAGCCTAGATAACGTGGTAATCAGTAGGTATAGTCACTAGGGACTATAACCATCGTGATTACGCTCACGTTATGAAGTTCAAACGAACTTCGTGTTGACCATAAACTGGTCAAAGCAGAAAGTCAAACACAGTTTGACTTTAACGATAGAAATGAACGAAAAGAACGAAGGAATACTTATAAAAGGTCCCCGCAAGCTCTTGATCCGATTTACTCTCAGGTATGAAGCATAAACTTCAACTTAGAGAGCAAAAATCAGATTCAAGTGTGCTTTGGGAGTGAAATGGGTTTGGGTATTTATAGGAATTCAAGTACTGTTAAGATCGTTCGTCGAAAAATGTGCTTTGATCTAGACCTTACATGTGGGCACATGGTTTTCAAAACCATGGGAATACTTAAAACCATCAAATGGTATTGCAAAACAAGGATCAAAACCATCCATGCGTGGCACATTGTTTTGAAATACCATGGTTGCCTAAAAAAATGGACCAAGTTCAATGTATCTGCCAGAATTTTCAAAAATGGTCCATGCACTTGTAAAACTTGATTTTTTTGGCACTTTTAAACCCCTTTAACCTCATTTCAAGGCTCTAAAATGATATTAAAGTATAGGGAACTTAAATATGCTCAAAGACATCACAGATGTCGGTTCGTTTGACCGTACGGTTCCGTTATTCGGTTAATTACCACGGAAGTCGTAATTGACGCAAAAACGACCCAAATTAAGCGACGAATGGAATTTTATCATGCCAATCACTAAAATAAAATATTTTAATGATTACATAAATTTTTGGACGTCTGGTTCTATTCAGAACGTAAGATATGCGCAAAAATGCAAACTTATGCACTTTTGACGCTTTTAGTCTCTATTGATCAATAAAGTTTATTTTAGCATACCGAACCATTCAAAGCCTATTTCTAAGCTATGTAAAGGATATTTATGGTATATTTAACTTATGATCTAGTTTCGGAGTGTTCGTTACTATACAAATCGGTATAGTTTCGCAGTTTGACACAAATAGTCCCTGCGATCGAACAAACTTGTTTTCGACACACCAAACCATCCAAAACTTATTTCTAAGTTATGTGGAGGTTATTTAAGATATGTTAAGCCTATTTCACTATTCCGGAGTTTTTGTTGCATTAAACTGGTTATATTTACGCATCAGTGCTCGTATAACCTTCTAGAATGCGATTTAAAGCTTGAAATTGGAATCGAATCGAATTGTAAAATCACCAAACACAAATACACACAAAATAATACCAAAACACATATAATAACACCAAAGAACATTGTTTTATTAATATTCAACATTGTTTTAAATCGTACAGAGATTACAGAGCATAGTTGTCACAACTATTACCCAAATAGTGTCATGACCTCTTGGCGTTCTTGGCAACTTGGTAATAAAATCCATGGAGATTTGTTCCCATTTCCACTTGGGGATTTTTGGTTGTTGCAAAAGTCCTGAAGGCTTCTGGTATTCCGCTTTCACCTTAGTGCACGTTAGACACTTGCTCACATAAACAGCAACATCGCCTTTCATCTTAGGCCACCAATAATAATCTTTAAGGTCTTGGTACATCTTATCCGCTCCTGGATGGATAGAGTACCGCGATTTGTGAGCTTCATAAAAAATAACCTTCCTTAAACCACCAAACAGAGGAACCCAAATCCTTTTCTCAAAACATAACGTTCCTTCCTCGTTTGGTACCAATAGCTTCTCCATCCCACGGAGATATTCTTCTTAAAGGTTCCCTTCCTTGAGAGCTTCTTTCTGCGCGGCACGAATGCGCAAGGGAATATCGGTTTGAATAATCATCTCCAAAGCCCTAACCCTTATGGGCTTGATCCTTTCTTTTCGACTTAGGGCGTCGGCGACCACATTCGCCTTCCCTGGGTGGTACTTTATCTCGCAGTCGTAATCATTCAACAACTCAACCCAACGTCTTTGTCTCATATTCAACTCCTTCCGGTTGAATATGTGTTGTAGACTCTTATGATCTGTAAAAATTGTACATTTCGTACCATAAAGGTAGTGTCTCCAGATCTTTAATGCAAAAACCACTGCGCCAAGTTCCAAATCATGTGTGGTATAGTTCTTTTCGTGCACTTTCAATTGGCGTGACGCGTAAGCAATAACCTTTTGGCGTTGCATCAACACGCAACCCAATCCTTGACGTGAGGCGTCGCAGTATATCACAAAATCATCTGTACCTTCTGGTAGTGCTAAGATTGGAGCATTGCAGAGCTTATCCTTCAATATCTGGAACGCTTCTTCTTGTTTGATTACCCAATCAAACATCTTATCTTTCTGCGTGAGGAGCGTCAATGGTTGAGCGATCTTCGAAAAATCCTCAATGAACCTTCGATAGTAGCCAGCCAAAACCAAGAATTGTCGAATCTCGGTTGGCGTCTTTGGCGTTTCCCAATTCTTGATCGCTTCGATCTTGGTTGGATCCACGTGGATTCCATCTCCATTCACCACGTGTCCGAGAAATTGGACTTCACGTAGCCAGAACTCGCACTTAGAGAATTTGGCATACAGCTGTTCCTTCTTCAGCAGCTCCAGAATAGCTCTTAAATGTTGTTCGTGCTCAGCCTTTGTTTTTGAATAAATCAAAATATGGCCGATAAACACAATCACGAACTTGTCAAGATATGGCTTGCAAACTCTATTCATCAAATCCATAAAGACTGCAGGTGCGTTTGTCAATCCAAACAACATAACTAGGAACTCGTAGTGTCCATAACGAGTTCTGAAGGCTGTCTTCGGGATACTCTCCTCTTGTATCTTTAACTGATGGTATCCAGATCGAAGATCGATCTTAGAGTAAAAGCTTGAACCTTGCAGTTGGTCGAATAAATCATCGATCCTTGGCAGAGGGTATCTATTCTTGATCGTCAGCTTGTTCAACTCCCGGTAGTCAATACACATTCGAAAACTACCGTCCTTCTTCTTGACAAACAAAACTGGAGCTCCCCAAGGCGAGAAGCTTGGTCGGATAAATCCTTTGTCTAACAACTCTTGAAGTTGTGTTGACAGTTCTTGCATCTCAGACGGGGCGAGTCTATTAGGTGCCTTAGCCACAGGCGCGGCGCCTGGAACTAAATCGATGTGAAACTCCACTTGCCTCTGAGGTGGCAATCCAGGCAAGTCCTCTGGGAAGACTTCTGGATATTCCCTCACGACAGGGATGTCTTCGATCTTTGGTTCTACAGCTTTCTTATCTACAATGTGTGCCAGAAAGGCAGCACATCCCTTCTGCAAACCCTTTCGCGCTTTGAGGCAGCTGATAATTCTTAACGGCATATCACGCTTCTCTCCGTGAACCACAATTGTTTCACCATCTTCGGTTGGGATACGAACAACCTTTTCGTGACAAACTATCTCAACCTTGTTGCCTGATAACCAATCCATTCCTACCACCACGTCGAAGCTTCCCAACTGGACTGGTAGTAGATCCAGAGCAAACTCACGCTCTCCCAATTCGATCACACAGCCTCTGACAACTTCATTGGCTTCTACTAACTTTCCATTGGCCAATTCGATTGAGTACGGAATATCTAACTTACTAGCGGCTAACCCAAGCATATTCTTAAACTCTAACGATACGAAGCTATAATCGACACCAGTATCAAATAAAACGGATGCATAGCGTTGGTTTACAGGGAACGTACCAGTAACGACATTGGGGTCCTGGCGCGCTTCCCTTGCTTCAATATTAAACACTCTTCCCCGGGCTTGGTTCATTTCTGGGCAGTTTCTCTTGTAGTGCCCAACATCACCACAGTTAAAGCATCCAGGTCTTTGCCCGTTTCCACCACCATTTCCAGCTTAATTATTCCTCTGGTTACGATTCACGGCGCCCGCTTGATTCGCATTGTTACCTCGATTCCCATTACCTCCATTGTTTCCTTGTGGGCGATTTCCGATTCCACCCCGGTTATTGTTTCTGTTTCCAAATCCTCCCTGGCCTCCCTGGCCAGTAATGGCCCAACAAGAATCCTTCAAGTGGCCAGGTTTCCCACATGCTTCACATACTTTCAAACCACATCGGCCAGAATGGTGATGCTGGCAAGTGTTGCACTTGGGCTGGGTGCCCATATATCATTTTCCTTTCTTTCCACTACCAACTGTAACCTGAGCTGGCGCGCTTGACTCTCCTTTCTTGACAACCCCACTGGTGCCTTGCTTGAAGTTCGAGAACTTCCGTTTGTTACCCCCTGATGACTCGACGTGAGTCTCTTTCTTCTTTGCCTCGTTCTCATCAAACTTGTTCAGGCGGATAGCCTCCTCTATGAGAGCCACGCTCAGATCAATTGCCTCAGTAATTGTCGCAGGCTTGGATGAGGTCACCATGCTTATGATTTGAGGAGCTAATCCCCAAATGAAGCGTTCAATCCGCTTGAATTCTGGAGTGACCATATAAGGTACCACATGCGATAAGTCATGAAACCTCTGAACATATTCCGCGATCTTCGGACCTTCCATTTTCAAATGCCAGAACTCAGTTTCCAATCTTTGGATTTCCGCGCGAGAGCAGTACTTTTTGCGCATAAGTTCCTTTAGTTCGGTCCTGGTTAGTGCGTAGGCAGCAGCTTCTCCAAGAGTCTGCACTTGCAAATTCCACCAAGATAGGGCTCCATCCAAGAGTAGCCCAGAAATGTAGGTGACTTGCTGGTCTGGTGCACATTTGCTCATGCGAAGAACAGATTCAGTTTTCTCAGCCCAACGAACAAAGGCGACAGCAACTCCAGTGCCATCAAAGTTGACGGGCTTGCAGTCTAGAAACTGCTTGTAGGTGCACCCTGCACATACGTTACAACATATGAATGGCATTAGCATCTTTGCTATGGATGTTCAATTAGGTCATGGTATGTCTTAATGACTTAGTATTACCATGAGGTGGATTGTTGTTGCCAGTATTGCCAGAGTTACTTCCATTAGTCCCTCCTTGAGAGGCGGCGTATTGCGCGATGGCAGCAGTGATGATTTGCTTGAGTTCTGCCTCATTGGTAGGCATCGGCGTTTGACGTCTCGACATCTTCTAAGAGATGTGTTCACGTTGGTCAGGCCATAATAAAGCGTACATATATAATGATAGTAATAGTACATAACATCTCATGTTATAAATAGACTAATCACATAACATCCCATGTTACAATCATATCAATCACTCAACATCCCATGTCATAAAACATAAATAATCAATCAAACATCATATATGATGAGAATAATGCGATTGCCATATATCGAGACCACATAGTAAAGTGTACAGGTACATAATAGTGTCATACATCATCAGTGACTAAGGGCTACATCACCCCACTCCAAAACTATATCAAATCAGTGTCAATACATCCATATACATGTCAAAAGTCAGAATCAGAATGTAGTCTCCAAAAATGCTGTGCAGTCAAAGCAATCGCCGTCTTCTCACCAACGTCTACCCATACGGTATTGAAGAGCTCTACACTGATGGCGGTGGAGGAGGGGGAAAGTGGGTGTAGAACAAACGACGCAAATGGAGCCAGTCCTCTTCCATGGCTCTCTGGGTACGCAACCAAGAAGCAACCTGCTGCTCTAGTGCCAAAAGACGTGCAGCATAGTCAGGTAACAGAGGTCGAGGGTGCTGCGAAGAAGTAGGGTGGGTCTGACCCTGACATTGGCATGGCGGTGGCCGAGCTCTCTCAAGCTCCTGAATGCGCCGTGTGAGTGCCTCGTGCTGGACAACAAATGACATCAGAACGTCCTCAATAGAGTATCCCATGCGGTAGGTGTGACAACCCGTACTCTAGACTTATCTTGTGCAACGTTATATGCTCACGTGAACTATGTTACTTGAACGAATACATGATATGTTATGTGTTACATGATTATGTGATTATATTGATTGATTGAATGAATGTTGCATGTTACGTGACTTAATGTGATTTCATATGTTACTAATTGAACCGATTAGTAAAACCTTTACAAGAACCCACTCGGTCCATATGGTTGGACTCGAGACCATGAGGTAGCCCAAGTGGGGAGTTTCGGCCCACTTCTCTTATACGTATATACATGCACACATCCTTAGGGTTTTGTTTACACACTTTGGCAAATCATACACACACATAACCCTAGCTCCTCTATCTCGTCTCTCTCTCTCTCTCGGCTTGTTTAGGAACCGACGGCACAAGGCCATCCGATCACCCTCTTGTTCGGATCACATCTCGTTACTTGTAACCGGTTAGTATGTTTGTTTGAATTTCATGTTCGATTATATGTGATGCCATGATTGCTATCATTCTGTTATGTGATGTAACTAGGGTGTATGTTAGTAAAATTGATTGGTTGTTGATGTTGGATGCGGGTACTTATAATAGTGATGTTTGTTAATCGGATAACATGTACGGTTACGTTATATGCTCGACTTATTGATTGATTCGAACCGGTTGGTGTATGGTTATGGGCTGTCATGAAATTGTTAATCAACACGTTTCTGCATGATTCGGTTTAGGCTGTTTGATGATCCGATTGATTGTTATCTAGGCTGTTTTGTTTAAGCATATGAACATGTTTGAAGATTGTCATGAAACTGGTAATTTCAGTGTTTGATCTGTTTCCGAAACTGTTTGATCTAATTGCTGATATTACGGGATGTTAGTTGGAAACTGATAATTGATTATGTATGATTGCATGAAACATGGAAACTTGTTACAAAATTGATAGCACACACGGTTACGACTCGGCACCTCCAGTTGCGAGTCGAGACCCCATCAGCATCAACCGGAATCACGGTTGCGAGTCATGATTTCGACTCGTAACGAGACCATGCCAAACCGAGACCATGGTTGCGAGTCCCGGTTGCGACTCGTAATCAAACCATGATGAGCCGAGACCAGTAGTTACGACTCGTAACCCCGTTGCGACTCGAGACCTGACTCGAGACCACCCTAGTCTCGAAGGATATGCATCTGTCGAGATCTCCCTTGTTGCGACTCGTATTCTCTGTTGCGAGTCGGGACCATGCACGTGCACATGATTGGACTTACACACTGACACGAGCCCAAATGATTGGGCCGGATAACTGGACATGTTTACACCTCTGTTATTTGGACTACTTATCTGATTGGGCTGATAGGTTGGGTGAATATTATTGGGCCGGGTTATGTTTGGGCCGAATACATAGACTGCTTATCGGATTGCTGATACGCGTACGTGTTTACCATGAATCCTTGCATGCTTGCAACGTGTTAACCTATGTGATACAATATGCGTGCTATATACGAACCTGACTTATGTGATAACCATGATAGGACGTGGTTGACCATTTACTTGCTACCTGTACTCCTTGTGTATCTACCGAGCAATCCAAGGTGAGTTCACACAGCCAAGGCATGGGGTTCCCAGGGTGGGAATGGGATTGAATAAACTATACGTACATACTTAGTTAACAGAACATAATGATATGAATCCTCAGGGTGAGGGTGGTGAATGATAAGATACGGCTAGACTAGTATACCAATTGAACTGATCTTCGCATACACGCCAGGGGTTGGCCGCGATATTATGACTGATCTTCGCACACATGCCTTGGAAAGGCCGCGACTATATACTAAAACTTCGCACACATGCCAGGGTGGCCGCGATACAAATATACATAGTCTAGAATACTTGAGAACTTTCCCCAATCTTCGCATACATGCCGAAATGGCCCGCGATACGAACCAATACTATACATGAACAATGAACGAACTAGTACGATGCATGATTAGATAAACGAACGCAATGCTTGCTATACTACTCCATTACTGAACTTACTTTCTGTGAACTCGCTCAACTAGTTTGTTGATTATTTGCTGCATGCCTTGCAGGACCTTAGGTACATTATGGAGCTTGCACAGGGAGGAGCAGGTCGTTGTGGGCAAAGGGTCGTGAATGATATTTCAACACTTATGATAAATCATGCATGCTATTGTTTGGGTTACTTAAAATGCTTCCGCTATACTTAACTATATTACATGTTCAATATGATTGGTGGTTAGGATCCTGGTCATGTCACGCCTCCAAGCGGTGATACTCCGCAGGTGGATTTTGGGG
Source organism: Helianthus annuus (assembly GCF_002127325.2). Classification (NCBI taxonomy): domain Eukaryota; kingdom Viridiplantae; phylum Streptophyta; class Magnoliopsida; order Asterales; family Asteraceae; genus Helianthus; species Helianthus annuus. Next base: position 106,467,142 of record NC_035436.2, read on the forward strand.
GTGTGACAGATTGGTATCAGAGCCATTGGTTATAGAGAACTAGGTTTTAATATGGGAAAACGTTTTTATTAAAACCAGACTATAACCAGAACAGTGCTCTCAACGATCCACAACGACGCTTCGCTCCACGTGCAAGACTCGACATCTTAGGTAATAAGGTTTATGTTATTGCCTGTTTGCCAGAACTGCTTAGATCTTTGCTCGCATTATGTTTAGATACACATGACTTTGATTACATGAGAACACCTATGTGCTTACACTTTTCTGTCATCGCCCTACTCGCGAACCACTCTTGCTTACGTTACTTTTACTATGAAGATCATGTCTGGACGAATCAACATGACTCAAGCCCAGCTAGAGGCTCTCGTTCAAGCTCAAGTTGCTGCGGCACTTGCAGCTGCTCAAGCAGGTCAACCAGCGCAGCAAGTTTGCACCTTTAAGAACTTCATGGACTGTCGTCCAAATTCCTTCAGCGGCACAGAGGGGGCAGTGGGACTCCTCCACTGGTTTGAGAAGCTAGAATCCGTATTCGAAATGTGCGAGTGCCCTGAGGCTCGCAAGGTCAAGTTTGCCACTGGCACGCTAGAGGGAATAGCACTGACTTGGTGGAACGCCCAAGTTCAAATCTTAGGGTTGGCAGCTGCTAACGCCACACCCTGGAACGACTTTAAGGAACTCATCAAGCGTGAGTATTGCACGCGTGAAGATATTCACAAGCTGGAAGACGAGTTGTATAATCTAAGGATGGTGGGCTCTGAGATCGAAGCGTATACCAAACGGTCGAATGAGTTGGCCGTTCTGTGTCCAACTATGGTGGACCCTCCATACAAGCGCATTGAGTTGTATCTCAAGGGATTGGCGCCAGAAATTCAGAGCCACGTGACTTCGGCTAATCTCGAAAACATCCAGGAAATCCAACGCCTCGCGCATCGCATTACCGACCAGGCAGTGGATCAGAATAAACTACCAAAGCGTGTCAACGCTACTGCTACAGTCACCCCAGCTGCTACTTCTGCTACACCCAACGACAACAAACGGAAATGGGATGGGGATTCCGATCAGTCTCAAGCACAGCAGCGCAGAACGAACGACTACCAGAACCCGAGTCAGCAATCATCTGGCAGTCAGGAGCAGGGTGGATACAGGGGAGTACACCCACTATGTAACAAGTGTAACAAGCACCACAGTGGAAGGTGTCGCAAGGAACGTTGCCAGAGATGTTTCAAGATAGGGCACGAAGCCAAAGATTGCAGGAGCTCACGACCTGCAAACCAGAATCAGCAACTTCCACCACCAGTTCCTCAGAACCCACAGCAGCAGCAGCAGCCACAGCGTGGAAATCGGGGATGTTTCCAGTGTGGGGCAGAAGGTCATTACAAGCGCGATTGCCCACAGTTAAACCAGAATCTGAACAACAATAATAACCAGGGCAATGGGAACAACAACAACAACAATGGCAACGAGGCAAGGGGTCGAGCTTTCATGCTAGGACAAGGAGACGCTGCTTGAAGTTATAACTCGTTTTGGGATTTTCTTTATTATGTCTCTGTTACTCAAACAAAGTTTGGTTTGAACCTGATTCGTACTGGGTTTTATGGACTATTTTAGTTACTATACTTTGTGTTTGATATGATGGATGGTTTGATATTATTTGAACGCACCTGCTGTATTTGAGAACCTCATGAACAGGGTGTGCAAACCCTACCTAGACAAGTTCGTCATAGTATTCGTGAAGTCCACTTCTTAGGCCATATAGTGAGCAAGGATGGGATCCGTGTCAATCCATCCAAGGTAGACTCGACCAGAAATCAGGCCTACACCACATACTACAGACGGTTTATGCAGGGATTTCTCAGAGATTGCTCAGCCACTTACGCTACTGACACAGAAGGGTGTCACCTATTGCTGGGAGAGCCCCAGGAGACTGCTTTCAGCGCGACAAGGTTATCGCTTTTGCTTCACGTTAACTTAAGATTCATAGACGCAACTACACAACGTACGACTTAGAGCTGGGAGCTGTCGTTTTCGCGCTTAAGATATGGCGACACTACCTGTACGGTACCAGGTGCACGATTTACACCGATCACAGGAGTCTCGAGCATATCCTTAGGCAGAAGGATTTGAACATGCGTCAACGATGATGGGTTGAACTATATAGCGACTACGAATGCGCCATCAAGTACCATCCAGGCAAGGCCAATGTTGTGGCGGACGCCCTCAGTCGGAAGGACACTCTACCTTAGCGCGTGCGAGCGCTACTGTTACGATCCAATCTAGCCTTCCAGCACAGATACGAACTGCTCAGATAGAAGCACAGAAGCCCGAAAACGTCAAGGCTGGAGCCTTACGCGGCACACAACAACGATTAGGACAGAAGGCAGACGGCGCCTACTCTGTAACGGGGCATATTTGGGTCTCACTTAACGACGGTCTATGCGAACTTGTGATGGATGAAGCTCACAAGTCTTACCACTCAGTACATCCAGGGTCGGATAGAACGTACTACGACATCAGCACTACTTATTGGTGGCCTAGTATGAAGGCCCACATCGCTACGTACGTTGGAAAATGCTTGACCTGTGTGGGAGTCAAGGTTGAATATCGGAAACCAACGGGCCTACTTCAGCAGCTAAAGATACCTCAGTGGAAATGGGAAGAAATTTCCATGGATTTCGTTACAGGCCTACCTCGATCCCAGCATGGGAACGATACCATATGGGTGATCGTGGATCGACTCACCAAGTCTGCACACTTCCTACCGATTAAGGAAACGGACAAGTTCTCCACTCTCGCAGACATCTATCTTAAAGAAGATTGTTCGAGGCACGGGGTGCCCACGTCCATCATTTCGGACCACGATGCACGATTCACGCCAGAACTTTGGCAAGCAATGCACAAACCATCCAACTCACGATTAAACATGAGCACAGCAGCATACAAACCGCTCCATTCGAGGCATTGTACGAGCGTAGATGCCGGTCACCTCTTTGTTGGGCAGAGGTGGGGGATAGTCAGATTACGGGTCCAGAGATTGTAATGGATGCCAAGGAAAAAGATTGCACAGATACGACAACGCATGGCGGCAGCACGCGACCGTCAGAAAGCCTACGCGGACAAGCGTAGAAAGCCATTGGAATATCAGGTCGGGGACCATTCGGGATCATAGAACGTACAGGCAGGATAACCTATAGATTGAACCTACCAGCTGAACTCGGGGCAGTTCACAATGTCTTTCAGGTATCGAACTATCGACGAGCGGTTGCAGTTCGTCGGGAAACCAGTTGAAATCACGGACCAGGATGTGAAGGTCCTCAAACACAAGAGAATCCCTCTTGTTCGAGTTCGTTGGAACTCCAACGTGGCCCAGAGTACACCTGGGAACGCGAAGACAGGATGACAGAAAAGTACCCCCAGTTACTCGAAACCAATGCTACCACTACTGAGGCTGAAGCTACTACTTCGGAATTTCGGGACGAAATTCCAGATCAACGGGGGGAGGATGTGACACCCCAGGAAAAACCAGTAAACGATTGAACTTACCTAGCTTCCTCAGTGAGTGCATACCAAATTTCGGGACGAAATTTCCAATTAGTTGGGGATAATGTGACAACCCGTGCTCTAGACTTATCTTGTGCAACGTTATATGCTCACGTGAACTATGTTACTTGAACGAATACATGATATGTTATGTGTTACATGATTATGTGATTATATTGATTGATTGAATGAATGTTGCATGTTACGTGACTTAATGTGATTTCATATGTTACTAATTGAACCGATTAGTAAAACCTTTACAAGAACCCACTCGGTCCATATGGTTGGACTCGAGACCATGAGGTAGCCCAAGTGGGGAGTTTCGGCCCACTTCTCTTATACGTATATACATGCACACATCCTTAGGGTTTTGTTTACACACTTTGGCAAATCATACACACACATAACCCTAGCTCCTCTATCTCGTCTCTCTCTCTCTCTCGGCTTGTTTAGGAACCGACGGCACAAGGCCATCCGATCACCCTCTTGTTCGGATCACATCTCGTTACTTGTAACCGGTTAGTATGTTTGTTTGAATTTCATGTTCGATTATATGTGATGCCATGATTGCTATCATTCTGTTATGTGATGTAACTAGGGTGTATGTTAGTAAAATTGATTGGTTGTTGATGTTGGATGCGGGTACTTATAATAGTGATGTTTGTTAATCGGATAACATGTACGGTTACGTTATATGCTCGACTTATTGATTGATTCGAACCGGTTGGTGTATGGTTATGGGCTGTCATGAAATTGTTAATCAACACGTTTCTGCATGATTCGGTTTAGGCTGTTTGATGATCCGATTGATTGTTATCTAGGCTGTTTTGTTTAAGCATATGAACATGTTTGAAGATTGTCATGAAACTGGTAATTTCAGTGTTTGATCTGTTTCCGAAACTGTTTGATCTAATTGCTGATATTACGGGATGTTAGTTGGAAACTGATAATTGATTATGTATGATTGCATGAAACATGGAAACTTGTTACAAAATTGATAGCACACACGGTTACGACTCGGCACCTCCAGTTGCGAGTCGAGACCCCATCAGCATCAACCGGAATCACGGTTGCGAGTCATGATTTCGACTCGTAACGAGACCATGCCAAACCGAGACCATGGTTGCGAGTCCCGGTTGCGACTCGTAATCAAACCATGATGAGCCGAGACCAGTAGTTACGACTCGTAACCCCGTTGCGACTCGAGACCTGACTCGAGACCACCCTAGTCTCGAAGGATATGCATCTGTCGAGATCTCCCTTGTTGCGACTCGTATTCTCTGTTGCGAGTCGGGACCATGCACGTGCACATGATTGGACTTACACACTGACACGAGCCCAAATGATTGGGCCGGATAACTGGACATGTTTACACCTCTGTTATTTGGACTACTTATCTGATTGGGCTGATAGGTTGGGTGAATATTATTGGGCCGGGTTATGTTTGGGCCGAATACATAGACTGCTTATCGGATTGCTGATACGCGTACGTGTTTACCATGAATCCTTGCATGCTTGCAACGTGTTAACCTATGTGATACAATATGCGTGCTATATACGAACCTGACTTATGTGATAACCATGATAGGACGTGGTTGACCATTTACTTGCTACCTGTACTCCTTGTGTATCTACCGAGCAATCCAAGGTGAGTTCACACAGCCAAGGCATGGGGTTCCCAGGGTGGGAATGGGATTGAATAAACTATACGTACATACTTAGTTAACAGAACATAATGATATGAATCCTCAGGGTGAGGGTGGTGAATGATAAGATACGGCTAGACTAGTATACCAATTGAACTGATCTTCGCATACACGCCAGGGGTTGGCCGCGATATTATGACTGATCTTCGCACACATGCCTTGGAAAGGCCGCGACTATATACTAAAACTTCGCACACATGCCAGGGTGGCCGCGATACAAATATACATAGTCTAGAATACTTGAGAACTTTCCCCAATCTTCGCATACATGCCGAAATGGCCCGCGATACGAACCAATACTATACATGAACAATGAACGAACTAGTACGATGCATGATTAGATAAACGAACGCAATGCTTGCTATACTACTCCATTACTGAACTTACTTTCTGTGAACTCGCTCAACTAGTTTGTTGATTATTTGCTGCATGCCTTGCAGGACCTTAGGTACATTATGGAGCTTGCACAGGGAGGAGCAGGTCGTTGTGGGCAAAGGGTCGTGAATGATATTTCAACACTTATGATAAATCATGCATGCTATTGTTTGGGTTACTTAAAATGCTTCCGCTATACTTAACTATATTACATGTTCAATATGATTGGTGGTTAGGATCCTGGTCATGTCACGCCTCCAAGCGGTGATACTCCGCAGGTGGATTTTGGGGGTGTGACAGTAGGGGTCGGTCGGTGGCATAACAGGTGGTGACGACCAAAGGAATGGCTCGCTGGCTGGATCTAAAGGTGGCACAGAGAATGGTGGAACAGGGGGAATAGTAGGTGAAAACTGTGGTACAACTGGGATAGGTGTCGGTACGTGTCCAAAAGGATGAGCCGAAGAACCCTCTCCAGGTCGAGCTAGAGGTGTAAACTGAGGGAACGAAAAAAAGGTATCAATGTGGCGTACATCGGTGGTATGAGGGGGAATAGGTGGGATCTCATCATTAGCAAGAATCCACCCATGCTGGGCGTGCTCATCTCGTGGGTCAATCTGTGCCTCAAAAAGTGCACGATCAAACTGCACACGCATAGGATCATGATGGGGTGCAACAAGAGGGTCAACAGGTACATCGATGAAAGGGGCATCGACAGGGTCAGCAGCAACATCATGGTCACCCTCTAATAGCGGAGCATCAACCGGGTGATCATCAACGGGTGGGTCAGCAATCACAGGATCAATAACGGGTGCGCCAACATGAACTGGGTCATGCTCAAATGCAGTGTCTAGAGCGGCTACCGGCTCAAGGGCCACGGCAGGCTCGGGGTCAACGAACTCCATATCAAATCTGCATCGTCAGCGAATGCAGGGTCAACTGGGTCTATTGGGTCAACCAGGGGCTGATCCAAGTGGATGAACTCTATCTCCAGGTCTGGGTCGAATCCTGGGGGAAAGACAGGATCGGAATCCTCCTCAACATCGTGGTCGAAAGCAAAGCTCGGAGCAGGGACAACAGAGGATGCCCTGTCAGAGTCTGAACCGTGGGAAAAGTGTTGTGCACTCTGAGTGTGTGACGGTGTGGAGGCCACAGACTCGAAGGAGTCTGGGACCGGTGAGTGTGCAGGTGACTCCCCAGCTGGAGCATCTGCGAGTAACAAAAGATCACCTGCAGCTAGAAGGGCCTCGCCCTGAACCTCATCCTCTAGGGGCTCATCATCAAACAGATCGACGTCGCCATCAGCATCAGCGTCGAGAAGCATATCGTAAGTAGGATAAACGGCCAAAGGTATGGGAGCAGGGATCTCTATGAGCGGTAGGTCCCCGGCCAAAGGGCCATCAGCGAGCTCATCAGCACCATCAGGTAACGCAAAGGGCTGAAAGTCATCCTCGTCTGTGCTAGTAATGTCGGATGTGTGAACCTCGCGCTCTGAAGACTCTAGGTCGTCTGATACTATGGGTCTAGGGCCGGTGGTGTCTGAATCACCAGTGCCGGACGAGTCCATGTGTCTGTAACATAAACACAAATATGCACAAATAATCAGTCATACAAATACAATCAGGTAAACACATTAGTCACCAAGTAAGCAATCAAATAATTCTCCTAGTCCCACTAGCCTCCCAGCCTCCCAGACTGATATTCCCAGTCCCACTAGCCAATTCTCCCAGCCTCTCAGACTGTTGTTCCTAGTCCCACTAGCCAAATTCTTCCCAGCCTCTCAGACTGCTCTTCCTAGTCCCGCTAGCCAAATTCTTCCCAGCCTCTCAGACTGCTCATCCTAGTCCCACTAGCCGATTCTCCCAGCCTCTCAGACTGATTCCCTAGTCCCACTAGCCAACTACCTCGGCCTCCAAGACCGAGCCTCGGCCTCTCAGACCGAGCCTCAGCCTCCCAGACTGAGCCTAAAAATAATAAATAAAATGTGCTCAACATTTGTCTATAAAAACGTTTTGGATCTGGACGTAAGTGGTATGCAGTGTAAAAATGTTTTCGTGAGAGCCCTAGTGATCATAGTCTAGACTAGAGAAGGAATCCTAGTTCGCTATGATCAGGGCTCTGATACCAAGCTGTCACACCCTGGCTTTGCGGAAGCGTGGTTATTTTGGTGTGACTTCTTAATACCATAGCTTAACCATAACAAAGCTATATGAAATAAAACCATGCAAGATCATCCATTAAATTACGTTTTAGAAACCAAATACAACAACATTGTCTGAAGACGTTGACACATGCAACGTGAATTAAAATATAATAACATAAACATTGTTCACAAACATCAACATGACATAAACACAGTTTAAGGACTGTGACTCATCCAGGAAAAAGTCACATCCCCTAAACCCGGATGACCTCGTAACTAGTGCAGTGGGAAAACGTGTCATACCGCGCCAGATCCTTTAATTCCCTGAAATACATGTAAGTTGAAAAATCAACAATAATGTTGAGCGAGTTCATGTGTAAGTGAGTAAATAAACCTTTGTATGTATAAAAACCCTGGTATGTAGCAAATAAGGAAAAAGAAATCACCAATGGTTTGCAAGGCCATTGATATGTGTGAAGTGCAAGTAGGAAGACTCAAACCTAGCGGATTTATGCGTTGGGCACAAAGTCACCCCGAGTTCCGTACTGTTGGGCCTGGGGATGGGCTCGCTACACCCAGATAGATCTACTGCTCCTGTCCCTCGGTCCTACCCTGAGTATTAATGGCCTCAAGTTTCTGCCTACCCACTCACATGATCTAAGTAGTAAACCTCCTTACGCTAATCATACCATGTATAAAGTACTTGTAATCAAAGTAACATGTATTTCACCCCCGCAGTTTAGAAAACTGAAAACAGTTAAGAGAAAAGGGGGACATGAACTCACAGTGGTGCGTCTCTACCAAGTATATCTCCTGATCAAGCAGCTGTGCGACGACCTACACGTACTAAGTCTCTTAGACGGGCGGCCGTGCCTTAGCTTTATGGTTTAAGTTTTTGGGAAATAGTTAGACAACTATTTCATGTTTACATTCTGTATATACTTGGTAATTATTTTCCTTCCCAAGGATGGGGGATTTAATACATGAGCGTTCGTATAACTTCGGAATATATCATTAAGTCTCACTTAATATATATTTTACTTCTTATTCCAAAATATAAATATTCTTCCCAAAAATATTATATTTTGATACATATGATTTTTCCCAAAATAATACCTTGACAAAAATACGCGTTCATAATATTTCCTTAAATGCGTAAGTTACGTTTTAAAGGTCGGGTGGTATAAACTATACCGTTGTAACTTAAATATTTATCGTAAAGGCGTTTGTATTATTTTGGATTCGTTAACACGGTAATATTATTTTTACCCTAAAAATAATATTTGTATATTTCACAAAATAATCATAAACACATAACAAGTGACGTTATGCAGAATATATATACTAAATATATATTTATCAAGTTTTATTTTGTGAAATTCCACCTCCGATATTTTGTAAATAAAGTCGTGGCAAAATCTATAATTTGAAAACAAGTCAAAATGTATTTCTAACACTTATAGTGGAAATATTTCTAAGTGTTAGGTTTTTGAAAAAATTTCGCCAGAGTCTCCCCTGTAACTGGAGGTGACCACGCTTTCAAGCGTATCATTTTCTTTTATAAATCAAACCAACAATCTTCTCATTCAATCAAAACAATGTTCAAAGCAGCGAACTAGTCAATAAATATGTAAATCGCCAGAATCACATGAACTTGTAGTTTTTCCAAAACTATGAAGTAAATCCCATTACTTTTAGTGGATCTTCATATAAATCAATCCGGTTTCGCAAAAACCTCGCTTTTAAAGAAATTCCATCTTTACAACTTCTTGTAAAATTTTACACAACTAGTTCTTTGTCGAAACTTAGCGTTACACAAGTGTTTACACACTTGTGTGTTTTAAAAATCATTCTTGTTTGTGTAAGATCCGGTTTCGGAAAATATGATTTCTTTGACACTTGGTCCTTTGAAAATACCGCTTGTAGATCCGTAGATCTACTAGTTTTAAACACTTTTTCATAAGAAAAATCGTTTTTACACAAGTTCATGATTCGTGTATGGTAGAGTTTCATCACTTAACCCTTGTTACATTAAAACAAATTGTATGTCATGATCCATGATCATGACCAATCCGGGTTAGACGATGATCCGAGCTACCACAACATAGATCGGCACTAAATAATTACACAAAACAAATCTTCCAAGATTTACACAATCCTTGTGCTATTAACCAACATATTCATCATTTTTAGTACACTTTTACATCTCATCTTGTATGTTTACGAGTTTTATCCGTCATATATCGTTTTAACCACTTTAAAATAGATCGAGAGGGTGTTTATAGTAACTTACTACTAGCTCAAGGCTAGGGAAGATTCTAGTCGAAGAATGAGTGGATAAAAGAAATGAGATGAGGTCCTTCGAGTTCTGAATGCACCAAGCCTCCTCGTGTGTGATCCTTAGCACTTGTATGATCTTGAAATAGCTTGAACAAAATCGAAATATGGATGGATGATATAGGGGTGTTCGGCCGAGAGTTTATAGAGAGGGGAGGGAGAGTTTTGATGGTGAAATGTTAAGTGAATGATATGGTGTGCCAAGACTAGATCTTATAGGCAACTTCAAGTTCATAATCCAATGGTTCATGTGCTTTCTTGATATGGGACAAGTATGATTAAATTAATCAAATGAAGGACATGAGGTGTCCCTCTTGGGGACGGTTTGGTTAGGGGGGGGGGTTACCCGGTTCATTTCCAACTAAACATTAGGTATTAGTTAGTTAAGTTAAGTTAGTTTAGGGATTAACCCGGTTACTAACGTGTTATGCATTAAAGCGGGTGTTAAGGTATTCGGGGACCCTAACTGGCTCAGAAAAAGATAAACAATGTAAATGGCAATATTTTCATGTTCCGGGTAAAGTCCGGTTGTTCGGTTGGATAGTAATCCGTTGAAGCGCTTAGCAAAGCTTTAAAGTGTCGTTATTATTATTTTTTGTGACACGACTTATTCCCGACACTTTGGAAAGTGTCTAGTAATATTTTTCTCATGTTTTGGCACTTTATTAGTTAACCAAGTGCTGAATTTTGTACTTAGAGTACGTTTTAGGCACATCCTGTCACTGTAACTTATTCCTAGAGACGCAGTTCTACAACCCTTATATCCCTACACTCTCTACTAGTGTAGTAAAATATTTCTGGCTCATACAGGCCTTAGAGGCAGTGTCTGCCTGATGCTGGCTTTATCAGCATGTTTTGATAGGTTATCCGTTCATTGTGCAACTGTGCTTTTGTGCATCATGTTTGTCACTAAAGTTCAGCATGTAAATAATGTAGTGACAGTAAATAAAGTATGATGCAGGTATGTGCATGTATCAGTAATCAAGTAGCAGTTTATCCACAATTTCAGGTAGGCACAGTAATTAAGCAGTAATTAATTATTAATTAAGTCGTACGGATACCTGATTTAGTGAGGGTTGTCACATTCTCCCCCCGTTAGAAAAATTTCGTCCCGAAATTTTAAGTTCTGCTTCTAGAAGCAGGGTTCTTGGGAAATAAGTGGGGGTATTTTTCTTTCATTCGGTCCTCACGCTCCCAGGTGTATTCAGGACCATGTCTGGCATTCCATCTGACTTTGACGACCTTGACACTGCTCCGGCGGGTTTTGTTCACTTTCCAATTCGTAACCTCAACAGGTTCTTCAACGAAGTGGAGCGTGTCGTCAACATGAATTTCGTCGGTGGGAATGACAACGGTATCTTGAGTTGGACTTTTCTTCAGATTTGATACATGAAATGTATCGTGTGTGACACCCCAGGAAAACTAGTGAACGATATAACTTACCTAGCTTCCTCAGTGAGTGCGTACCAAATTTCGGGACGAAATTTCTTTTAAGTTGGGGATAATGTGACAACCCGAATTTCCAAGATTCTATTTCGCATTTATTGCACGTTCATGTATTGTTTAGCTGTTTATTTGCACAATTGATTGCCATGGAATTATATATGTTTTGATTGTTTGATTGTGCATGGTTGTTTGTTAATTGTGAAGTTGGTAAATATATGAACTTGGTGGTGAAATTATGAAATTGTTATGAGATGGTGTACATGTGTAATATATGATACTTAGGGAGGTAGAGGGTAATTAATGAAATTCTAGAGATTCTTAACCCTAATCTCCTACCCTAATCATTCTCTAATCATTCACAAGAAACCAAAACACGTACTCTCACACTCCCTAATCCTCTCCACAACCATCTTCTTATCATTCTTGGATTCACAAGTCCTTTGCATCAAGTTTGATTGCCAATCCATCTAGAATCGAATCAAGGTAATTGTTTAATCATTGTTTGATGTTAATTGTTGATTGATTGATTGATGTTAAAGCCCTAGCTCTCATATGATACTTCTGTGATTTTGATTTGATTCTGGATAGTTGTGATAATGATGTGATTAGTCGTACAATTGATTGCTTGACAATTTAGAAATCGTGATATGTGAGAATGATTGACTGTTGATTTGTTTACTACTGTACACATATGAATTAGGGTTTTGAGATCGCTTGAACAATAGAAACGTAACTGCTTTGATCTCAATGAGCGAATGATTGAAATGTTCTCAGGGTTTTGTGAATGAATATGTTATCATGTCCGAGGTTATTAATATGATATAGGTCCGAGTTTCATTTACAAAGTATAGTCCGAGTTTTTAAGGAGGTAAATGGCCCGAGTTTTGTACCAACTTGAAGCCCGAATTTTGTAAATGCTTCATGTTAGGTCCGAGTTTTATATAAGCTTAGGAGTCCGAGCTTCTACATGTAGGATGAGTCCGATCTTTACACACTATGGTCCGAGTTATGCTTGCCAACCTCTAGTCCGACTTTGTGATAGAACCCTCCCCTATGTCCGAGTTTTATCAAGGTTCTCCTGTCCGAGTTTTACAAGAGGACTCAAGGTCCGAGTTTTGTAGTCTTGTGGTTATGTCCGAGTTTGATACTCTTGTGTGGTCCGAGGTTCCTCATAAGATCACTTGGTCCGAGTTTTGGCATTAGATGGGGGGGTCCGAGCTATTGAAAGCTTAGATTCCGAGTTTTGTTAAAGGGGGGAGGGTGTCCGACCTTGTAACCCCCACTTCCTTTTGTTCCGACTTTTATTGAGCACAAGGGGTCCTAGTTTTAAAGACTGCCTTGTCCGAGTTTTATATCTAAGGGATCTTGATACGACTTTTGTATGGACACAAGGCCCAAATCTTCTAATGCTAATCATGTCTAAGCTTCTAAAATGCTTACTGTATATGATCTAAGAACCTGTTTAACTATCAAGTTGTTAAGTGTATATAATATGAGTTGCTGTTAACTGTATATGATCTGTGTTGATTGTGCGTAGTCCACCAATACTGGAGGGGATACCGTTTTTGTCACGCATGTTAACTGTGTTAAACTATGCTTGTAACCTTGTTGAAATGTAACACCGTTATATATATGATAATCCAGTTAAGTTTATTAACTCGGTTAAAGTTGTTAAGTTTATCAACGCCGTTGAATATACGAAGTATGTTAACAGTGACACATACGTTAACCTCCATGTTAGACTGAAAGGTGAAAGTAAAGATGTGACGCATGAAATATGTGAATACGATGAACTGATTACATGATGTATGATTCTATGTGTATAATCGTATGATACTGAATGCAGCTATATGATTCTACATGCGTGAACACTCTATGTGATATCATCATGTACACAATAAACACACACAACACAATCGCTTGGATATCAAAGATGTGTAAACCCTAATTTGATGCAAACACTTACATCGAATCATGTGCAATATATCCTAGGTCGTGTGTAACGGACTTAGACGATTAACAAACCCTAGAAGCAATAACATACCGAGCAAACCAAGGTGAGTTCACACAGCCAAGGCATGGGGTTCCCAGGGTGGGAATGGGATTGGATTACTTGATTGTACGTACTTAGTTGATAGAACCTAACGATAAGGATACGACTAGACTAGTAACACTTATTGAACTGATCTTCGCACACCTGCCAAGGGTTGGCCGCGATATTATGACTGACTTTGCACACCTGCCTTGGGAAGGCCGTGAACTGAATTTACTAAGCTTCGCACACCTGCCTGGTAGGCCGCGATACAGGTAAACCTAGTCTAGAATACTCGGGATGAACATCCCCCTAATATCTTCGCATACCTGCCTGGGAGGCCGCGATGGAAACTAATACGATACATGACATAACGAACGAACATACTACTACTCACACTAAACTATTACTGAACTGTTAACTGTGAACTCGCTCAACTAGTTGTTGATCCTCTGTTACATGCCTTGCAGGTCGTTAGATACACGGGGCTTGCACAGGGAGGAGCAGGTCGTTGTGGAGCATGGATCGTGGATGTTTTGCTAAACTTTATAACACTTAAACTTATTACATACTTTGGGTTTCATGATTATGCTTCCGCTACTTAAAAACTATGATTATGTTTTGATCACCTATCGTATTGAATGATTGGTTTATATTTATGATACTTGATATTAATTACATGTTCAATATGATTGGTGGCTTGATCCTGGTCAGTCACGCTCCCAAGCGGTGGTACTCCGCGTGTGGATTTTTGGGGGTGTGACATCGTGAACTCCATTAAGTTCGGCAGGTAAGTCCAGCTTGTATGCTACTACCCCAATTCTTTCCAAAATTCTGAACGGACCAATATACCGCGAGTTCAACTTTCCACGCTTCCCGAAGCGTGCCACACCCTTCCAGGGTGATACCTTCAACAAAACCATATCACCTACCTCAAACTCTAGAGGTTTTCTTCTTCGATCCGCATAACACTTTTGACGATCACGAGCCGCCTTGACGCGATCTCGGATCTGTGCGATCTTATCTGTGGTTTCCTGTACCACATCAGGACCAACCAATTGTCTATCACCCGCATCAGACCAACAAAGCGGTGATCTGCACTTACGGCCATAAAGAGCTTCAAATGGCGCGGCACCAATACTGGTGTGGTAGCTGTTGTATGAAAATTCAACCAATGGCAAATGTTTATCCCAGCTACCGCCCAAATCCATAACACACACTCTCAGCATATCTTCCAAAGTCTGAATAGTCCGTTCGCTTTGACCGTCGGTCTGTGGGTGAAATGCAGTGCTCAGATTCAATTGTGAGCCAAAAGCTTCTTGGAAGGATTGCCGAATCCTTGATACGAACCTTCCGTCTCTATCAGAGATGATTGAGAGAGGTACTCCATGGCGCGTAACGATTTCTCTCATGTAAATTTCAACCAACTTGCTCGTATTATCCCTCTCTCTGATAGGTAAGAAGTGCGCTGACTTCGTTAATCGGTCCACTATTACCCAAATAGTATCATGACCTCTTGGCGTTCTTGGCAACTTGGTAATAAAATCCATGGAGATTTGTTCCCATTTCCACTTGGGGATTTTTGGTTGTTGCAGAAGTCCTGAAGGCTTCTGGTATTCCGCTTTCACCTTAGTGCACGTTAGACACTTGCTCACATAAACAGCAACATCGCCTTTCATCTTAGGCCACCAATAATAATCTTTAAGGTCTTGGTGCATCTTATCCGCTCCTGGATGGATAGAGTACCGCGATTTGTGAGCTTCATCAAAAATAACCTTCCTTAAACCACCAAACAGAGGAACCCAAATCCTTTTCTCAAAACATAACGTTCCTTCCTCGTTTGGTACAAATAGCTTCTCCATCCCACGGAGATATTCTTCTTCAAGGTTCCCTTCCTTGAGAGCTTCTTTCTGCGCGGCACGAATGCGCAAGGGAAGATCGGTTTGAATAATCATCTCCAAAGCCCTAACCCTTATGGGCTTGATCCTTTCTTTTCGACTTAGGGCATCGGCGACCACATTCGCCTTCCCTGGGTGGTACTTTATCTCGCAGTCGTAATCATTCAACAACTCAACCCAACGTCTTTGTCTCATATTCAACTCCTTCTGGTTGAATATGTCTTGTAAACTCTTATGATCTGTAAAAATTGTACATTTCTTACCATAAAGGTAGTGTCTCCAGATCTTTAATGCAAAAACCACTGCGCCAAGTTCCAAATCATGTGTGGTACAGTTCTTTTCGTGCACTTTCAATTGGCGTGACGCGTAAGCAATAACCTTTTGGCGTTGCATCAACACGCAACCCAATCCTTGACGTGAGGCGTCGCAGTATATCATAAAATCATCTGTACCTTCCGGTAGTGCTAAGATTGGCGCATTGTAGAGCTTATCCTTCAATATCTGGAACGCTTCTTCTTGTTTGATTCCCCAATCAAACTTCTTATCTTTCTGCGTGAGGAGCGTCAATGGTTGCGCGATCTTCGAAAAATCCTCAATGAACCTTCGATAGTAGCCAGCCAACCCGAAGAATTGTCGAATCTCGGTTGGCGTCTTTGGCGTTTCCCAATTCTTGATCGCTTCGATCTTGGTTGGATCCACGTGGATTCCATCTCCATTCACCACGTGTCCGAGAAATTGGACTTCACGTAGCCAGAACTCGCACTTAGAGAATTTGGCATACAGCTGTTCCTTCTTCAGCAGCTCCAGAATAGCTCTTAAATGTTGTTCGTGCTCAGCCTTTGTTTTTGAATAAATCAAAATATCGTCGATAAACACAATCACGAACTTGTCGAGATATGGCTTGCAAACTCTATTCATCAAATCCATAAAGACTGCAGGTGCGTTTGTCAATCCAAACGGCATAACTAGGAACTCGTAGTGTCCATAACGAGTTCTGAAGGCTGTCTTCGGGATACTCTCCTCTTGTATCCTTAACTGATGGTATCCAGATCGAAGATCGATCTTAGAGTAAAAGCTTGAACCTTGCAGTTGGTCGAATAAATCATCGATCCTTGGCTGAGGGTATCTATTCTTGATCGTCAGCTTGTTCAACTCCCGGTAGTCAATACACATTCGAAAACTACCGTCCTTCTTCTTGACAAACAAAACTGGAGCTCCCCAAGGTGAGAAGCTTGGTCGGATAAATCCGTTGTCTAACAACTCTTGAAGTTGTGTCGACAGTTCTTGCATCTCAGACGGGGCGAGTCTATAAGGTGCCTTAGCCACAGGCGCGGCGCCTGGAACTAAATCGATGTGAAACTCCACTTGCCTCTGAGGTGGCAATCCAGGAAAGTCCTCTGGGAAGACTTCTGGATATTCCCTCACGACAGGGATGTCTTCGATCTTTGGTTCTGCAGCTTTCTTATCTACAATGTGTGCCAGAAAGGCAGCACATCCCTTCTGCAAACCCTTTCGCGCTTTGAGGCAGCTGATAATTCTTAACAGCGTATCACGCTTCTCTCCGTGAACCACAATTGTTTCACCATCTTCGGTTTGGATACGAACAACCTTTTCGTGACAAACTATCTCAACCTTGTTGCCTGATAACCAATCCATTCCTACCACCACGTCGAAGCTTCCTAACTGGACTGGTAGTAGATCCAGAGCAAACTCACGCTCTCCCAATTCGATCACACAGCCTCTGACAACTTCATTGGCTTCTACTAACTTTCCATTGGCCAATTCGATTGAGTATGGAATATCTAACTTACTAGCGGCTAACCCAAGCATATTCTTAGACTCTAACGATACGAAGCTATAATCGGCACCAGTATCAAAGAAAACGGATGCATAGCGTTGGTTTACAGGGAACGTACCAGTAACGACATTGGGGTCCTGGCGCGCTTCCCTTGCTTCAATATTAAACACTCTTCCCCGGGCTTGGTTCATTTCTGGGCAGTTTCTCTTGTAGTGCCCAACATCACCACAGTTAAAGCATCCAGGTCTTTGCCCGTTTCCACCACCATTTCCAGCTTGATTATTCCTCTGGTTACGATTCACGGCGCCCGCTTGATTCGCATTGTTACCTCGATTCCCATTACCTCCATTGTTTCCTTGTGGGCGATTTCCGATTCCACCCCGGTTATTGTTTCTGTTTCCAAATCCTCCCTGGCCTCCCTGGCCAGTAATGGCCCAACAAGAATCCTTCAAGTGGCCAGGTTTCCCACATGCTTCACATACTTTCAAACCACATCGGCCAGAATGGTGACGCTGGCAAGTGTTGCACTTGGGCTGGGTGCCCATATATCCTTTTCCTTTCTTTCCACTACCAGCTGTAACCTGAGCTGGCGCGCTTGACTCTCCTTTCTTGACAACCCCATTGGTGCCTTGCTTGAAGTTCGAGAACTTCCGTTTGTTACCTCCTGATGACTCAACGTGAGTCTCTTTCTTCTTTGCCTCGTTCTCATCGAACTTGTTCAGGCGGATAGCCTCCTCTGTGAGAGCCACGCTCAGATCAATTGCCTCAGTAATTGTCGCAGGCTTGGATGAGGTCACCATGCTTATGATTTGAGGAGCTAATCCCCAAATGAAGCGTTCAATCCGCTTGAATTCTGGAGTGACCATATAAGGTACCACATGCGATAAGTCATGGAACCTCTGAACATATTCCGCGGTCTTCGGACCTTCCATTTTCAAATGCCAGAACTCAGTTTCCAATCTTTGGATTTCCGCGCGAGAGCAGTACTTTTTGCGCATAAGTTCCTTTAGTTCGGTCCAGGTTAGTGCGTAGGCAGCAGCTTCTCCTAGAGTCTGCACTTGCAAATTCCACTAAGATAGGGCTCCATCCAAGAGTAGCCCAGAAATGTAGGTGACTTGCTGGTCTGGTGCATATTTGCTCATGCGAAGAACAGATTCAGTTTTCTCAGCCCAACGAACAAAGGCGACAGCAACTCTAGTGCCATCAAAGTTGACAGGCTTGCAGTCTAGAAACGGCTTGTAGGTGCACCCTGCACATACGTTACAACATATGAATGGCATTAGCATCTTTGCTATGGATGTTCAATTAGGTCATGGTATGTCTTAATGACTTAGTATTACCATGAGGTGGATTGTTGTTGCCAGTATTGCCGGAGTTACTTCCACTAGTCCCTCCTTGAGAGGCGGTGTATTGCGCGATGGCAGCAGCGATGATTTGCTGGAGTTCTGACTCATTGGTAGGCATCGGCGTTTGACGTCTCGGCATCTTCTAAAAGATGTGTTCTCGTTGGTCAGGCCATAATAAAGCGTACGTATATAATGATAGTAATAGTACATAACATCTCATGTTATAAATAGACTAATCACATAACATCCCATGTTACAATCATATCAATCACTCAACATCCCATGTCATAAAACATAAATAATCAATCAAACATCATATATGATGAGAATACTGCGATTGCCATATATCGAGACCACATAGTAAAGTGTACAGGTACATAATAGTGTCATACATCATTAGTGACTAAGGGCTACATCACCCCACTCCAAAAATATATCAAATCAGTGTGAATACATCCATATACATGTCAAAAGTCAGAATCAGAATGTAGTCTCCAAAAATGCTGTGCAGTCAAAGCAATCGTCGTCTTCTCACCAACGTCTACCCATACGGTACTGAAGAGCTCTACACTGATGGCGGTGGAGGAGGGGGAAAGTGGGTGTAGAACAAACGACGCAAATGGAGCCAGTCATCCTCCATGGCTCTCTGGGTACGCAACCAAGAAGCAACCTGCTGCTCTAGTGCCAAAAGACGTGCAGCATAGTCAGGTAACAGAGGTCGAGGGTGCTGCGAAGAAGTAGGGTGGGTCTGACCCTGACACTGGCACGACGGTGGCCGAGCTCTCTCAAGCTCCTGAATGCGCTGTGTGAGTGCCTCGTGCTGGACAACAAATGACATCAGAACGTCCTCAATAGAGTATCCCATGTGGTAGGGGTCGGTCGGTGGCATAACAGGTGGTGAAAACTGTGGTACAACTGGGATAGGTGTCGGTACGTGTCCAAAAGGATGAGCCGAAGAACCCTCTCCAGGTCGAGCTGGAGGTGTAAACTGAGGGAACGAAAAAGAGGTATCAATGTGGCATACATCGGTGGTATGAGGGGGAATAGGTGGGATCTCATCATCAGCAGGAATCCACCCATGCTGGGCGTGCTCATCTCGTGGGTCAATCTGTGCCTCAAAAAGTGCACGATCAAACTGCACACGCATAGGATCATGATGGGGTGCAACAAGAGGGTCAACAGGTACATTGATGAAAGGGGCATCGACAAGGTCAGCAGCAACAACATGGTCACCCTCTAATAGTGGAGCATCAACCGGGTGATCATCAATGGGTGGGTCAGCAATCACAGGATCAATAACGGGTGCGCCAGCATGAACTGGGTCATGCTCAAACGCAGGGTCTAGAGCGGCTACCGGCTCAAGGGCCACGGCAGGCTCGGGGTCAACGAACTCCATATCAAAATCTGCATCGTCAGCGAATGTAGGGTCAACTGGGTCTACTGGGTCAACCAGGGGCTGATCCTAGTGGATGAACTCTATCTCCTGGTCTGGGTCGAATCCTGGGGGAAAGACAGGATCAGAATCCTCCTCAACATCGTGGTCGAAAGCAAAGCTCGGAGAAGGGGCAACAGAGGATGCCCTGTCAGAGTCTGAACCGTGGGAAAAGTGTTGTGCACTCTGAGTGTGTGACGGTGTGGAGGCCACAGACTCGAAGGAGTCTGGGACCGGTGAGTGTGCAGGTGACTCCCCAGCTGGAGCATCTGCGAGTAACAAAAGATCACCTGCAGCTAGAAGGGCCTCGCCCTGAACCTCATCCTCTAGGGGCTCATTATCAAACAGATCGACGTCGCCATCAGCGTCAGCGTCGAGAAGTATATCGTAAGCAGGATAAACGGCCAAAGGTATGGGAGCAGGAATCTCTACGAGCGGTAGGTCCCCGGCCAAAGGGCCATCAGCGAGCTCATCAGCACCATCAGGTAACGCAAAGGGCTGAAAGTCATCCTCGTCTGTGCTAGTAACGTCGAATGTGTGAACCTCGCGCTCTGAAGACTCTAGGTTGTCTAATACTCTGGGTCTAGGGCCCGTGGTGTCTGAATCACCAGTGCCGGACGAGTCCATGTGTCTGTAACATAAACACAAATATGCACAAATAATCAGTCATACAAATACAATCAGGTAAACACATTAGTCACCAAGTAAGCAATCAAATAATTCTCCTAGTCCCACTAGCCTCCCAGCCTCCCAGACTGATATTCCTAGTCCCACTAGCCAATTCTCCCAGCCTCTCAGACTGCTCTTCCTAGTCCCACTAGCCAAATTCTTCCCAGCCTCTCAGACTGCTCTTCCTAGTCCCACTAGCCAAATTCTTCCCAGCCTCTCAGACTGCTCATCCTAGTCCCACTAGCCGATTCTCCCAGCCTCTCAGACTGATTCCCTAGTCCCACTAGCCAACTACCTTGGCCTCCAAGAACGAGCCTCGGCCTCTCAGACCGAGCCTCAGCCTCCCAGACTGAGCCTAAAAATAATAAATAAAATGTGCTCAACATTTGTCTATAAAAACGTTTTGGATCTGGACTTACGTGGTATGCAGTGTAAAAATGTTTTCGTGAGAGCCCTAGTGATCATAGTCTAGACTCGAGAAGGAATCCTAGTTCGCTATGATCAGGGCTCTAATACCAAGCTGTCACACCCTGGCTTTGCGGAAGCGTGGTTATTTTGGTGTGACTTCTTAATACCATAGCTTAACCATAACAAAGCTATATGAAATAAAACCATGCAAGATCATCCATTAAATTAGGTTTTAGAAACCAAATACAACAACATTGTCTGAAGACGTTGACACATGCAACGTGAATTAAAATCTAATAACATAAACATTGTTCACAAACATCAACATGACATAAACACAGTTTAAGGACTGTGACTCATCCAGGAAAAAGTCACATCCCCTAAACCCGGATGACCTCGTAACTAGCGCAATGGGAAAACGTGTCATACCACGCCAGATCCTTTAATTCCTTGAAATACATGTAAGTTGAAAAATCAACAATAATGTTGAGCGAGTTCATGTGTAAGTGAGTAAATAAACCTTTGTATGTATAAAAACCCTGGTATGTAGCAAATAAGGAAAAAGAGATCACCAATGGTTTGCAAGGCCATTGATATGTGTGAAGTGCAAGTAGGAAGACTCAAACCTAGCAGATTTATGCGTTGGGCACAAAGTCACCCCGAGGTCCGTACTGTTGGGCCTGGGGCTGGGCTCGCTACACCCAGATAGATCTACCGCTCCTGTCCCTCGGTCCTACCCTGAGTATTAATGGCCTCAAGTTTCTGCCTACCCACTCACATGATCTAAGTAGTAAACCTCCTTACGCTAATCATACCATGTATAAAGTACTTGTAATCAAAGTAACATGTATTTCACCCCCGCAGTTTAGAAAACTGAAAACAGTTAAGAGAAAAGGGGGACATGAACTCACAGTGGTGCGTCTCTACCAAGTATATCTCCTGATCAAGCAGCTGTGCGACGACCTACATGTACTAAGTCTCTTAGACGGACGGCCGTGCCTTAGCTTTATGGTTTAAGTTTTTGGGAAATAGTTAGACAACTATTTCATGTTTACATTCTGTATATACTTGGTAATTATTTTCCTTCCCAAGGATGGGGGATTTAATACATGAGCGTTCGTATAACTTCGGAATATATCATTAAGTCTCACTTAATATATATTTTACTTCTTATTCCAAAATATAAATATTCTTCCCAAAAATATTATATTTTAATACATATGATTTTTCCCAAAATAATACCTTGACAAAAATACGCGTTCATAATATTTCCTTAAATGCGTAAGTTACGTTTTAAAGGTCAGGTGGTATAAACTATACCGTTGCAACTTAAATATTTATCGTAAAGGCGTTTGTATTATTTTGGATTCGTTAACACGGTAATATTATTTTTACCCTAAAAATAATATTTGTATATTTCACAAAATAATCATAAACACATAACAAGTGACGTTATGAAGAATATATATACTAAATATATATTTATCAAGTTTTATTTTGTGAAATTCCACCTCCGATATTTTGTAAATAAAGTCGTGGCGAAATCTATAATTTGAAAACAAGTCAAAATGTATTTCTAACACTTATAGTGGAAATATTTCTAAGTGTTAGGTTTTTGGAAAAATTTCGCCAGAGTCGCCCCTGTAACTGGAGGTGACCACGCTTTCAAACGTATCATTTTCTTTTATAAATCAAACCAACAATCTTCTCATTCAATCAAAACAATGTTCAAAGCAGCGAACTAGTCAATAAATATGTAAATCGCCAGAATCACATGAACTTGTAGTTTTTCCAAAACTATGAAGTAAATCCCATTACTTTTAGTGGATCTTCATATAAATCAATCCGGTTTCGCAAAAACCTCTCTTTTAAAGAAATTCCATCTTTACAACTTCTTGTAAAATTTTACAAAACTAGTTCTTTGTCGAAACTTAGCGTTACACAAGTGTTTACACACTTGTGTGTTTTAAAAATCATTCTTGTTTGTGTAAGGTCCGGTTTCGGAAAATATGATTTCTTTGACACTTGGTCCTTTGAAAATACCGCTTGTAGATCCGTAGATCTACTAGTTTTAAACACTTTTTCATAAGAAAAATCGTTTTTACACAAGTTCATGATTCGTGTATGGTAGAGTTTCATCACTTAACCCTTGTTACATTAAAACAAATTGTATGTCATGATCCATGATCATGACCAATCCGGGTTAGACGATGATCCGAGCTACCACAACATAGATCGGCACTAAATAATTACACAAAACAAATCTTCCAAGATTTACACAACCCTTGTGCTATTAACCAACATATTCGTCATTTTTAGTACACTTTTACATCTCATCTTGTATGTTTACGAGTTTTATCCGTCATATATCGTTTTAACCACTTTAAAATAGATCGAGAGGGTGTTTATAGTAACTTACTACTAGCTCGAGGCTAGGGAAGATTCTAGTCGAAGAATGAGTGGATAAAAGAAATGAGATGAGGTCCTTCGAGTTCCGAATGCACCAAGCCTCCTCGTGTGTGATCCTTAGCACTTGTATGATCTTGAAATAGCTTGAACAAAATCGAAATATGGATGGATGATATAGGGGTGTTCGGCCGAGAGTTTATAGAGAGGAGAGGGAGAGTTTTGATGGTGAAATGTTAAGTGAATGATATGGTGTGCCAAGACTAGATCTTATAGGCAACTTCAAGTTCACAATCCAATGGTTCATGTGCTTTCTTGATATGGGACAAGTATGATTAAATTAATCAAATGAAGGACATGAGGTGTCCCTCTTGGGGACGGTTTGGTTAGGGGGGGGGGTTACCCGGTTCATTTCCAACTAAACATTAGGTATTAGTTAGTTAAGTTAAGTTAGTTTAGGGATTAACCCGGTTACTAACGTGTTATGCATTAAAGCGGGTGTTAAGGTATTCGGGGACCCTAACTGGCTCAGAAAAAGATAAACAATGTAAATGGCAATATTTTCATGTTCCGGGTAAAGTCCGGTTGTTCGGTTGGATAGTAATCCGTTGAAGCGCTTAGCAAAGCTTTAAAGTGTCGTTATTATTATTTTTAGTGACATGACTTATTCCCGACACTTTGGAAAGTGTCTAGTAATATTTTTCTCATGTTTTGGCACTTTATTAGTTAACCAAGTGCTGAATTTTGTACTTAGAGTACGTTGTAGGCACATCCTGTCACTGTAACTTATTCCTAGAGACGCAGTTCTACAACCCTTATATCCCTACACTCTCTACTAGTGTAGTAAAATATTTCTGGCTCATACAGGCCTTAGAGGCAGTGTCTGCCTGATGCTGGCTTTATCAGCATGTTTTGATAGGTTATCCGTTCATTGTGCTACTGTGCTTTTGTGCATCATGCTTGTCACTAAAGTTCAGCATGTAAATAATGTAGTGACAGTAAATAAAGTATGATGCAGGTATGTGCATGTATCAGTAATCAAGTAGTAGTTTATCCACAATTTCAGGTAGGCATAGTAATTAAGCAGTAATTAATTATTAATTAAGTCGTACTGATACCTGATTTAGTGAGGGTTGTCAAACAAAGTAACATGTATAGTTCCCCCCGAGAGTTATAAAACCGAAAATGTTTAAAAGAAAAGGGGGACATGAACCCATTGGGTTGTCTCGTTTTGCATACGCAGACCAACCCAGTCCCGTTGTTGTAACTAGGACATTCCCGTCTCAAGTCATGAAAATCATGCACGTTTCGTAAATACGCATGTGTTTTGTAAAACCGGTATGTTTAGTCTAAATCGTTTGTAAACCATTAAAGTTCCTTGAAATCCATTCGCAACACGGTTTAGAAATATGAGTTTTCGACCCATTCCATTTTCAGTTATTCATAACAGTAACGTTTTAAATGTAAGTCACAGTTATTCATTTGACTCGTCTCATGCAATATGGATAAAGATAACCCAATGGTACTTTATTTACGTAAAGGGTTTGAAATTGATAACTCTACATGTATAGAGTTCAAAGAAGATGATTAATGTTGGTCTTTTTACATAATGAGTTGATGAGATTATTGTGTGTAGGTATACAAAGGCAGTCTACCAAATGGGCAGTTAGTCGCCAATAAAAGGGCTACACGGGGATCAACACAGGGTGGACTTGAGTTCAAAACTGAGATTGAACTTCTTTCAAGAGTTCATCACAAGAATCTTGTCAGCCTTGTAGGTTTCTGTTTGGATCAAGGTGAATAAATGTTGGTTTATGAGTTTATTGTGAATGGTACCGTCAAAGACAGCCTTTCAGGTAACTTTATCATTTCATTTACAGCTAAGCATTAGATATTCATTTAATATTCTAACGTGCTTGATACACGCAGGGAGATCTGGATTTAGACTGGATTGGATAAGAAGACTTCGAATAGCACTGGGATCTGCAAAAGGATTACAATACTTGCTTGATCTTACCGATCCTCCAATCATACATAGAGAGTCAAAACAAACAATGTCTTGTTAGATGAACGCTTAGTTGCAAAGGTGGCGGATTTCGGGCTATCCAAGTCACTTGGTGATGCAAATAGGACTCATGTTACTACTCAAGTCAAAGGGACAATGGTCAGTATATGTTTTTGATAATTAGTTTCATACCATCTGTAACAAGTGTTCATTTTAAATAATAAAACAAAGTTATGTATGTTAAGAATATGATCTGAAAATGTATGCCATTTGGTTTGATGCAGGGTTACATGGACCCATGTATTATATGACAAACCAACTGACAGAAAATAGTGATGCTTATAGCTTTGGGGTTGTATTGTTGGAGCTAATAACAACACGAAACCCGATCGAGAAAGGGAAGCACATTGTGAGAGAAGTGAAAGAAGCAATGGATAGAAGTAAAGAGCTATACAACCTACAAGATGTGCTTGACCCGACCATCGGTTTGTCCACCCAACTAAAAGGTTTGGAAAGATTTGTAGACATCGCGTTGCGGTGTGTGGAAGAAACAGGAGATCGAAGACCGACGATGAGTGAAGTTGTGAAAGAGATTGAGAGCATTATGGAAGTTGCGGGTCTTAACCTGAATGCTGAGTCGGCATCAAATTCAGCTTCCTATGGTTACACGAATAAGGGAAGTGAACATCCTTATACTAATGACAGTCTGTTTGCTTATAGCGGTGACCATTTCCCTACAAAGTTGGATCCCAAGTAGAAATATTTGCATAATCAACTAGTTCCATGAATTGTTAAATGTTGTGTTATTTTCTTTTTATTTGTGTATAATGAGAACTAGAAACTATAGAGGTTTTATGTATTTGTTTATACGTTGTACACATAATATTGGATGCTATTCATTTTTTTCATTCGCCCAATGTGACAACACTACTATGTCGCGTATTGTCGCGTATTGCTCAAATCCTCAGCTATTTATAACTGTGGGTAATGCCTCCTTATGTCACACCCCGGCCTCGTATAACATGCAACCGCGGCGGAAACGCCGGGGAGTGTTGGGACAGAATTAATTGTTTCATAACCATGGAAACCAAAGTTTCATTTTATTTATTTAACAAGCGTAATACATTGTCTTAAACAGGAAAACAAAGAGTTCGTGACATAATTAAACTAGTCTATCTTCATTTTTAGTCTCTAAGGCACAGGTCCGCCCTAGTGTCATGATCATCATCCTATGGAACAGCTCCTGAAAACACATGTGAAAGTAGGTACGTCAGCATAAAAATGCCTGTGTGATACATAGGTTTTGTGAAAATGGGATTCATGACTTGAGTTTAAAGAAATGTTTAATAACAGTCAGTCATGAACCTTGTAATTTGTCTTGCTTTGTAAACCATTTGAAAAACGATAATATCAGATGATATGTATAGATAAGTGTAAGGTTAAACGAGTAACCAAGTAAAATGAGTTGAATAAGATAAGTTGTTTGTAAAAATAATGTCTTGTGAAGAGTATGTTATTTGTGTAAAATATAATGTGTCTAAACTGAAATGACTTAGATAACGCTACGATATGTAATATTATACAAGCATTTATATATAGGAAGTACCAGCGGCGTATCCAGCATGTTTGTATCATATTACATACGCCACGTTACTCCAACCATTTACCCAAACCAACCACCATGTAAATTGTTCATGTATAAATCAATTGTCAAGTGTTATTGTGTAAACTATATCGAAATGTCTATGTTCAATGTAAACCACCAAGTATGTATATCAATGTCAAAATGTTTATGTTTAATGTAGATCATGTAATGTGTACCCAAAATATATCTTGTATGGTAAGTGAGATGTATCAACTAAACCATATGTAAAATGCACAAAACAAGGTGTTGAAGTAAAACATGGTTTAAATCAACGTTATGTTTTGTGGAACAATGCATGCTCTACTGATATAAACACTTATGCGGTATTGTGAAAATGCATACATTCAAGCCTTGAGACTGTGGCGATAAACCCTTAAACAAATTAAAGGTTTATCTTAGTTATGTATATCGAATTCGGTCATTCCTTCCAATCCAAACAAACCCAGGATTTCAGGAACGGGAGTTGTCAATTCCTATGGTACCACTACCCACTAACGAACGGCGTAGCTAATGTTAATGAATGTATTGTTCCATGTTAAACAAACAAAATGTCATACCAAAATGAAGGCATGTGATGTAAGCAATTGTACTAAGTATGCACACAATGGGCATAAATAGCATGAAATGTAATGTGAAACAATGTACTAAGTACGCACACAATGGGCATACATAGCATGAAATGTAATGTAAAACAATGTACTAAGTACGCACACAATGGGCATACATAGCATGAAATGTAATGAAATCATGTACTATAATGTACTAACGGACATAGCCGGTATATGATGTGAAAACAGGAAAGCATGAAAGTAACAAGTAGGCACATGTGTTTCACCCCAAAACAGTTTGGAATACAGTAAAAGAGGGGTTCAATGTACTCACCTGAGATTGCTTTGAATTCCTTGTGTAATAATCACACAATGCTAGAGATCACGGGATATCAAACGGCACCTAATAGGTAGCTATATTAATATACCGGACCAAAATCGGAAGGATCGGATAGTATGCGGGTTTGTAAACCAAACGAGTATGCAGACTCGTGAAATATGATTTAACAAAGCCTACATACTAAAATGAAACCTAACCTAAGTGCTTACGATCCATTACGACCCGTTTAGGTAGCTTATGCTACCTTAACGCGTCGTTCGCGTAGAACGCGTTTGGAACGCCTAACATCGTGACCACAAGGTATAACCTTGGAAGGTTATAGCTATGGTCACCTAATGTGTTTGGTCGGATCCTAATGATCGACCAAATGGGTTAGGTTCGAAAGTATAAGCGATTGTTTAGATCGCTTACCTTACGACCCTATATATGCACTAAACTAAAAGTGACGAGCTAAGCATGTTAGGACATGCTTAACTAAGTTTAGAAAACAGGTTTGGCATCAAAACAAACGGCTTTGATGCTCACGAGTAGTTTGGTTACACAGAAAGTCAAACAAAACGCTGACTTTTGGACTCGAAAAGCGAATAAAAGAACGAAAGAACACTTACGTAGGCTCCCCGAATGCTAATCTAGATCAAAATGGCTCAGGTATGAAACAAAGGTTCCAACTTAGAGCTTTAGATCAGATTTTGTGAGATTTTAACCCAAAGGGGGGGGGGGTATTTATAGGAAAAGTAAAGCCGTTAGGATCGTTTCTTGAATATCGTGCCACGATCTTATGCGTACACTTGTCAAGTTGTTGTGGTAGCTCAAAATGACCCTAACTCTACAGATTGTGAAAGGGCATTGCCCTTTGGAGTGTTTGAAAGGCCAATCTTAGCAAGAAAACAAAGTTTCTGCTACTGAAGGGGCCATGCGGCCCACATCAGGATCAGACAAAACTCAGGCGGGCCGCCTGGCTATGTCTGATCTGCACCAACTTTAAGAATTGGCAGTTTTGGTCCCTGTTGCATGTTTAAGCCATTTCTGACACTTCTAAGGCCCGTAAAGCCAACTTTAAGGCCCTAAAATGATGCCTAAACATTGTGGACATGAAACATGCTCAAAAATATGTCGGATGTTGGTTCGTTTGGCCATACGATCGCGATGTTCGCTTAATTACGATGGAATGCGCATAAGCGCGAAAGACGATCCAAATGACGCGACGAATGGATTTTTCTCATGCCAAACACTAAGGCATAATATTAGGATGCTTACATAAATTTTTGGATGTCCGGATGTATTCAGAACGTAAGTTATGCGCGAAAGTGCAAACTTGTGCACTTTTTGACACTTTTAGCCCTGAATGATCCAAAAGTTTGTTTTAGCATACCAAACCCCTCAAAGCCTATTTCTAAGCTATGTAAAGGATATTTATGGTATATTTAACTTATGGACATGTTCCGGAATGTTTGTTATAGTTCAAATTGGCATACTTTCGCAGTTTGTCAAGTTTAGTCCCTGTAAGCGAATTAACTTGTTTTTGCCATACCAAAGCCTTCAAAACTTATTTCTAAGTTATGTAAATGTTATTTAAGGTATGTTGAGTATATGTTGATGTTCCGGAGTATTTGTCGCATTAAACTGAGTACGTTTACGCACCAGTTTGCGTATAATTCTCAAGAAAGCGATGTAGAGTTTGAAATTTGAACAAAAGTCAAAACATGAAAAATGTAAAACACAACCAAACAAACGTTGGGATAAAATAACATTGTTTTATTGATAACTGAACTGTTCACAATGATTACAAGCACAAATGTTACAGTCTCCCCTACTTGTGGAAATTTCGTCCCGAAATTTATTTAGAGGAAACTCGTGGAAAAAGATGCGGATATTTCGCCTTCATTTGATCTTCACGTTCCCAAGTAAACTCGGGCCCACGCTTAGATTCCCAACGAACCTTGACCAAAGTAATGCGCTTGCGTTTAAGCCACTTGACTTCACGTTCCATGATTTCCACCGGTTTCTCAACAAATTTCAGTGTTTTATCAACACGAATTTCGTCAAGCGGTATGTGGAGGTTCTCATCAGCTAAACACCTCTTGAGATTGGACACGTGAAAGGTTGGATGAACATTTCCAAGTTCAGGAGGTAATTCAAGTCTGTAGGCTACCTTACCGATTCTTTCGACGATCTTGAATGGTCCAACGTATCTAGGTGCAAGTTTTCCTTTCTTTCCAAATCTGATCACACCTTTCCAAGGTGAGACCTTAAGTAATACACGATCACCGACTTGAAAATCCAAGGGCTTGCATTTTAGGTCCGCGTAACTCTTTTGACGGCTTCTAGTTGTCTGAAGGTTATCATTCCAGTAAGACTGAGCCTCGCCAATCTCATTCCAGCAGACTGGTGAACAACATTTTCGACGATAGAGAGCCTCGAAAGGAGCCATGTTGATGCTGGAGTGATAACTGTTGTTGTAGGAGAATTCAATCAATGGAAGATGTGAATCCCAACTACCACCAAAATCGATCACACAAGCTCTAAGCATATCCTCTAGTATCTGGATTGTTCTTTCAGATTGGCCATCCGTTTGTGGATGATAAGCTGTGCTCAGATTGAGTTGGGACCCCATAGCAGACTGCATGGTTCTCCAAAAATGAGAAGTGAAACGAGCATCTCTGTCAAAAATGATGTTCAAAGGAACACCATGTCGAGCTACAATTTCATCTACGTAGATTTGAGCAAGTTTGTCAGCCGAAAAATCCTCACGGATTGGCAAGAAATGCGCTGACTTGGTAAGACGATCAACGACTACCCAGATGGCATCGTGACCTTTCTTTGTGCGTGGGAGTTTAGTAATGAGATCCATAGTAATGTTTTCCCATTTCCAAACTGGGATATCTGGTTGCTCCAATAAACCAGAAGGACGCTGATGTTCAGCCTTAACCTTAAGACAAGTAAGGCATTTTGATACATATAAGGCAATATCTTTCTTCATACCAGGCCACCAATATTGAATACGAAGATCCTTATACATCTTATCTGAGCCAGGATGAATAGAATAACGTGACTTATGGGCTTCATCCATAAGCAAGGTACGAAGATTATCTTGGCTTGGGACCCATAAACGGTCCATGAAGTAATATGATCCATTGTCCTTCAGTTCAAGAGCAGGTGTTATGTGATAAGGAAATTCCTAATCCATCAAACCTTGTGAAACACAAGATTGTTGAGCCTGAAAAATACGGGCTTGGATGTCGAATTGAGCTTGAATAACAGATTGGACACGAACACAATGAAGCTTAGTACGTTCCTTGCGACTCAATGCATCGGCTACGACATTCGCCTTACCAGGATGGTAGCGAATTTCGCAGTCATAGTCGTTTAGAAGTTCAACCCAACGTCGCTGCCTCATGTTGAGCTCTTTCTGATTGAAGATATGCTGAAGACTTTTGTGGTCCGTGAAAACCACACATTTTGTACCGTACAAATAGTGTCTCCAGATCTTAAGAGCGAAGACAACTGCACCCAATTCAAGATCATGAGTGATGTAGTTTTTCTCATGTATCTTCAACTGCCTCGATGCGTATGCTATAACTTTGTTTCTTTGCATCAGGATGCAGCCATGACCTAATTTAGATGCGTCGCAATAAACGACGAAATCATCATTGCCCTCAGGCAAGGTTAGAACAGGCGCGTCGCAAAGTTTTTGTTTCAAAGTCAGAAATGCTTCATCTTGTTTGAATCCCCAATCAAATGGCTTGTTCTTCTGAGTTAGAGCAGTTAGAGGAACTGCAATCTTCAAGAAATTTTCAATGAAGCGGCGATAATAACCCGCTAGACCAAGAAAAGAACGAACTTCAGTAGGAGTAGTAGGCGTATCCCAATCCTTGATCGCACTGATCTTGGAGGGATCTACATGAATACCTTGATCGTTGACAATGTGTCCTAAGAATTGAACCTCTTTAAGCCAAAATTCACACTTGGAGAATTTGGCAAAAAGTTGCTCTTTCTTTAGGAGTTCCAACGTAAGACGAAGGTGTTGCTCATGATCAGCTCGCGTCTTAGAATATATCAAAATGTCATCGATGAAAACGATGATGAACTTATCCAAATAAGGTTTGCAGACCCTATTCATCAAGTCCATGAAA
This sequence comes from Helianthus annuus, assembly GCF_002127325.2. Lineage (NCBI taxonomy): Eukaryota > Viridiplantae > Streptophyta > Magnoliopsida > Asterales > Asteraceae > Helianthus > Helianthus annuus. The sequence continues at coordinate 106,499,343 of NC_035436.2, forward strand.
ACAGCAGGAGCATTAGTCACACCGAATGGCATGACTGTGAACTCATAATGCCCATAGCGAGTGCGGAACGCTGTCTTGGGAATATCTTCTTCATGCACACGGAGTTGATGATATCCAGATTGAAGATCAATCTTTGAAAAATAAGAAGCACCTTGCAATTGATCAAAGAGATCATCAATGCGAGGTAGGGGATATCGATTCTTGATGGTGAGCTTGTTAAGCTCACGATAATCGATACACTTCCTAAAAGATCCATACTTCTTCATGACAAAAAGAACGGGAGCACCCCAAGGTGAAAAGCTAGGATGGATAAAACCTTTGTCGGAGAGCTCCTGAAGCTGCTTAGACAACTCTTGCATCTCAGACGGTGCAAGACGGTATGGAGCTCTGGCAATGGGTTTTGCACCAGGTACGAGATCAATACGGAACTCGACTTGGCGTGCTGGGGGTAGACCAGGTAACTCTTCAGGGAAAACCTCTGGATAATCCCGAACAACAGGAATATCTGAAATGGACTTACCCTTGCCTTTATCTGCTGTAATATGTGCTAAGAAAGCCACATAATTCTTCCGTAGATACTTCCGTGCTTTAAAACAAGACATGAGTTTGAGACCACCGGCATGCTTCTCACCACGAACCTGTAGGATCTCGCCTGTCGACAGCGGTACACGAACAATCTTCTCAGAACAAACTATCTCTGCGCGATGCTTAGATAACCAATCCATACCCACAATAACGTCGAAGCTTCTAAGTTGCATTGGCGTGAGGTCAATAGGAAAAATATGGTCGTTAAGGTTCAACTGGCAGTTGCGGAGAACAGAATCAAGAACAATGGGTTCACCACTGGCAACCTCTACTGTCAATGGTTTACCTAGTTTCGTTCTAGACATGCGAAGCATTGGCTCAAAAGACAATGACACAAAACTCTTGTCGGCACCCGAATCAAAAAGAACAGATGCAGGCTGATTATTAATAAAGAACGTACCGTTCACCACTTCATTGTCTGCTTGTGCCTCTTGAGCATTCATGTTGAAGACTCGCCCTCGAGCCTGAGCCTGATTCTGATTCTGGTTCTGGTTTGCTAGCCTTGGGCACCGGTTTCTGTAGTGGTCAGATCCCCACAGTTATAACAAGCACCTGGTAGGTAGTTTGGTCGTGCAGCCTGACCCTGTTGCTGAGCAGGAGGCTGAGCAACTTGTTGAGCCGGGTTCTGAGCTGCGCGATTTTGAGCAAACCGACAAACATCGACAAGATGACCTGACTTCCCACAGTTAGTACAGAAACGGCACTGTTGTTGCGACTGATGGTGACTGTTGCACCTATTGCACAAAGGTGCATTCCCTGAATAGGGCTTTTTCGCTGGAGGCTGTGCGGGTTGGTTGGGAGCTGCCTGGTTAGCTTGGGCAGTGACAGCAAAATTTTGGGAAGCCTTACGCTTCCTTGACCCCCTTGAGGAACCAGAATCCTTTCCCTTCTTGTTTTGACCTTTCTTGCTATCTTCCTTGTCAGATGACTGTTTCTTACCATTGTCACCCTTCCTGTGTAATTTATTCTTCCGAATCTGCTACTCAGTCAATGTCGCTGATTACTCGATTGCCTGATGGAGTGTGGTAGGATTGCTACCAGTGATAATGTCTTGTACCGAGTCAGGCAGGCCGTCGATGTACCTTTCGATAGCCTTGTCGAGTGGGGCGACCATAGTCGGGCAAAGTAGACTCAACTCCTCAAACCTATCAGTATATGCCCTGTGCTCGCCACTATCTTGCTTCAAATCATCAAACTCTTTCTCCAACGCTCGTTGCTCATGACGAGGATAAAACTCCCTCATCATAAGAGCTCTTAGTTCAGCACACGTTTGTGCTAGAGCAACTTCTGCACCACGGTCTCTCATTACCCCATTCCACCATGTAAGAGCCCTCTTCTGAAACACGCTTGAAGAAAACTCGACCTTGCGATTATCCGGACAGTTCACGTGGCGAAAAGTATTCTCGATGCTCTCGAACCATTGAAGAAGCCCAGTTGCTCCCTCAGAACCACTAAACTTGAGTGGTTTAGCCGAGTTAAAGTTCTTCAAATTGCATGTACCGTTGTTGTTGTTGTTGGCTTGGTTCCATTGAGCAAAGAGATTTGGGAATTGAGCAGCCATCTGCTGCGCAATAATTTCTGCCAGCTCGGCAGTTGCTATCTGGTGTTCGCGTCGAGGAGACATTCTAAAAGAGGAAAAACATGAAAGGAAACGAGTGAGATGATTGGATGAAGAGAATGAGATGAAACAGAATCAACAAAAGCAAAGATGGTGGTTATGCATCGCAAAGCAAACAAGCGACACGAAATGTCTAGTCAAAGTAAGTGGGTCAAAAATAATGTATCGCAAAGACATGTTCGCCTATAAGTGAACACTCAACCCAAGAGTTACCAGGTAAGAGTGACTGGTCCGATTATGTGGATTTGTACGAACACTCTAGCCTTAGACAGAAAACCCGGAGTACAGGCATTCACTCTTCCAGTTCGCACGTGTTCACACTATTAAAACCCGAAAACCTTGACGAGATTTTGAAAATTCAAAGGGGTTCAATACCATATAATAGAGGGTTCAAAACCTAGTAATCAATCATCCTAGAACAGATGATTAATTTTCAAAGCGGATTCAAAATCGAAATTCCCGTTGTGGTTATCACCTAAAGATGGGTGAAGTGCATGTTTTAAAATCTAAACACAAGATAACTTGTGTTAGGGTCCTAGAAAGTTATAGTCTAGGTCAAAGCATTACTAATAACCTAATTCCCTATAACCATTGGCTCTGATACCAACTCTTCTGTCACACCCCGACCGCGTATAACATGCAACCGCGGCGGAAACGCCGGGGAGTGTTGGGACAAAATTAATTGTTTCATAACCATGGAAACCAAAGTTTCATTTTATTTATTTAACAAGCGTAATACATTGTCATAAACAGGAAAACAAAGAGTTCGTGACATAATTAAACTAGTCTATCTTCATTTTTAGTCTCTAAGGCACAGGTCCGCCCTAGTGTCATGATCATCATCCTATGGAACAGCTCCTGAAAACACATGTGAAAGTAGGTACGTCAGCATAAAAATGCGTGTGAGATACATAGGTTTTGTGAAAATGGGATTCATGACTTGAGTTTAAAGAAATGTTTAATAACAGTCAGTCATGAACCTTGTAATTTGTCTTGCTTTGTAAACTATTTGAAAAACGATAATATCAGATGATATGTATAGATAAGTGTAAGGTTAAACGAGTAACCAAGTAAAATGAGTTGAATAAGATAAGTTGTTTGTAAAAATAATGTCTTGTGAAGAGTATGTTATTTGTGTAAAATATAATGTGTCTAAACTGAAATGACTTAGATAACGCTACGATATGTAATATTATACAAGCATTTATATATAGGAAGTACCAGCGGCGTATCCACCATGTTTGTATTATATTACATACGCCACGTTACTCCAACCATACGCCACGTTACTCCAACCATTTACTCCAACCACGTTACTCCAACTGTTGGAGTAGCGTGGCTCTCAAACCATTGGAGTAACGTGGCGTATGTAATATGATACAAACATGGTGGATACGCCGCTGGTACTTCCTATATATAAATGCTTGTATAATATTACATATCGTAGCGTTATCTAAGTCATTTCAGTTTAGACACATTATATTTTACACTAAGAACATACTCTTCACAAGACATTATTTTTACAAACAACTTATCTTATTCAACTCATTTTACTTGGTTACTCGTTTAACCTTACACTTATCTATACATATCATCTGATATTATCGTTTTTCAAATGGTTTACAAAGCAAGACAAATTACAAGGTTCATGACTGACTGTTATTAAACATTTCTTTAAACTCAAGTTATGAATCCCATTTTCACAAAACCTATGTATCTCACAGGCATTTTTATGCTGACGTACCTACTTTCACATGTGTTTTCAGGAGCTGTTCCATAGGATGATGATCATGACACTAGGGCGGACCTGTGCCTTAGAGACTAAAAATGAAGATAGACTAGTTTAATTATGTCACGAACTCTTTGTTTTCCTGTTTAAGACAATGTATTACGCTTGTTAAATAAATAAAATGAAACTTTGGTTTCCATGGTTTTGAAACAATTAATTCTGTCCCAACACTCCCCGGCGTTTCCGCCGCGGTTGCATGTTATACGCGGCCGGGGTGTGACAGAAGAGTTGGTATCAGAGCCAATGGTTATAGGGAATTAGGTTATTAGTAATGCTTTGACCTAGACTATAACTTTCTAGGACCCTAACACAAGTTATCTTGTGTTTAAATGTAAAATGCACAAAACAAGGTGTTGAAGTAAAACATGGTTTAAATCAACGTTATGTTTTGTGGAACAATGCAGGCTCTACTGATATAAACACTTATGCGGTATTGTGAAAATGCATACATTCAAGCCTTGAGACTGTGGCGATAAACCCTTAAACAAATTAAAGGTTTATCTTAGTTATGTATATCGAATTCGGTCATTCCTTCCAATCCAAACAAACCCAGGATTTCAGGAACGGGATTTGTCAATTCCTATGGTACCACTACCTACTAACGAACGGCGTAGCTAATGTTAATGAATGTATTGTTCCATGTTAAACAAACCAAATATCATACCAAAATGAAGGCATGTGATGTAAGAAATTGTACTAAGTATGCACACAATGGGCATAAATAGCATGAAACGTAATGTGAAACAATGTACTAAGTACGCACACAATGGGCATACATAACATGAAATGTAATGTGAAACAATGTACTAAGTACGCACACAATGGGCATACATAGCATGAAATGTAATGTAAAACAATGTACTAAGTACACACACAATGGGCATACATAGCATGAAATGTAATGAAATCATGTACTATAATGTTCTAACGGACATAGCCGGTATATGATGTGAAAACAGGAAAGCATGAAAGTAACAAGTAGGCACATGTGTTTCACCCCAAAACAGTTTGGAATATAGTAAAAGAGGGGTTCAATGTACTCACCTGAGATTGCTTTGATTTCCTTGTGTAATAATCACACAATGCTAGAGATCACGGGATATCAAACGACACCTAATAGGTAGCTATATTAATATACCGGACCAAAATCGGAAGGATCAGATAGTATGCGGGTTTGTAAACCAAACGAGTATGGAGACTCGTGAAATATGATTTAACAGAGCCTACATACTAAAATGAAACCTAACCTAAGTGCTTACGATCCATTACGACCCGTTTAGGTAGCTTATGCTACCTTAACGCGTCGTTCGTGTAGAACGCGTTTGGAACGCCTAACATCGTGACCACAAGGTATAACCTTGGAAGGTTATAGCTATGGTCACCTAATGTGTTTGGTCGGATCCTAATGATTGACCAAATGGGTCGGGTTCGAAAGTATAAGCGATTGTTTAGATCGCTTACCTTATGACCCTATATATGCACTAAACTAAAAGTGACGAGCTAAGCATGTTAGGACATGCTTAACTAAGTTTAGAAAACAGGTTTGGCATCAAAACAAACGGCTTTGATGCTCACGAGTAGTTTGGTTACAAAATACGCAAGAATGCGCATTTTGGCCGAAACTACGACTTGTCACTGAGCCTAGATAACGTGGAAATCAGTAGGTATAGTTGCTACGGACTATAACCATCGTGATCACGCTCACGTTATGAAGTTCCAATGAACTTCGTGTTGACCATAGGCTGGTCAACACAGAAAGTCAAACAAAATGCTGACTTTCTGACTCGAAAAGCTAATAAAAGAACGAAAGAACACTTACGAAGGGTCCCCGAATGCTAATCTAGATCAAAATGGCTCAGGTATGAAACAAAGGTTCCAACTTAGAGCTTTAGATCAGATTTTGTGAGATTTTAACCAAAAGGGGGGGGGGGTTATTTATAGGAAAAGTAAAGCCGTTAGGATCGTTTCTTGAATATCGTGCCACGATCTTATGCGTACACTTGTCAAGTTGTTGTGGTAGCTCAAAATGACCCTAACTCTACAGATTGTAAAAGGGCATTGCCCTTTGGAGTGTTTGAAAGGCCAATCTTAGCAAGAAAACAAAGTTTCTGCTACTGAAGGGGCCATGCGGCCCGCATCAGGATCAGACAAAACTCAGGCGGGCCGCCTGGCTATGTCTGATCTGCACCAACTTTCAGAATTGGCAGTTTTGGTCCCTGTTGCATGTTTAAGCCATTTCTGACACTTCTAAGGCCCGTAAAGCCAACTTTAAGGCCCTAAAATGATGCCTAAACATTGTGGACATGAAACATGCTCAAAAATATGTCGGATGTTGGTTCGTTTGGCCGTACGATCGCGATGTTCGCTTAATTACGACGGAATGCGCATAAGCGCGAAAGACGATCCAAATGACGCGACGAATGGATTTTTCTCATGCCAAACACTAAGGCATAATATTAGGATGCTTACATAAATTTTTGGATGTCCGGATGTATTCAGAACGTAAGTTATGCGCGAAAGTGCAAACTTGTGCACTTTTTGACACTTTTAGCCCCTGAATGATCCAAAAGTTTGTTTTAGCATACCAAACCCCTCAAAGCCTATTTCTAAGCTATGTAAAGGATATTTATGGTATGTTTAACTTATGGACATGTTCCAGAATGTTTGTTATAGTTCAAATTGGCATTCTTTCGCAGTTTGTCAAGTTTAGTCCCTGTAAGCGAATTAACTTATTTTTGCCATACCAAAGCCTTCAAAACTTATTTCTAAGTTATGTAAAGGTTATTTAAGGTATGTTGAGTATATGTTGATATTCCGGAGTATTTGTCGCATTAAACTGAGTACGTTTACGCACCAGTTTGCGTATAATTCTCCAGAAAGCGATGTAGAGTTTGAAATTTGAACAAAAGTCAAAACATGAAAAATGTAAAACACAACCAAACAAACGTTGGGATAAAATAACATTGTTTTATTAATAACTGAACTGTTCACAATGATTACAAGCACAAATGTTACACCTTATGTTGAGTATGAATCCACTTGATCAAGTTGATGTCAGAAAAGGATAAAAGGATAAGAGGGTAAAAAAGGCAGGAGTGATCCAGTCTTCACTGTGATCCAGAATTCACGGATCTTGTTTTTGACTTTCTTCTTTCTTTCAATCCTATATATGAGATTGTTTTGTATCTGTAATGTGACAACTCGAATTTCCAAGATTTCTATTTCGCATTTATTGCACGTTCATTGTTTGTGTAGTTAATTATTTGCACAATTGATTGCTATGGAATTGTATACGTTTTGATGCAATGAATCGTATTGTGTGATTGTGCATGGTTGTTTGTTAATTGTGATAGACTTGTCAAATATGTGAACTTGGTGGTGAAACTGTGAAATTGTTGTGAGATGGTGTGCTTGTGTAAAATATAATAATTCAGGGTGTATAGAGTAATTAGTGAAAATTTAATTACACTTAACCCTAATCCTTCACTAAACCACACACAAAAATCCAAGCACGTAGTTCACATTCTCTGGCAATCATCACCAAATCATTGGCAAGACATTCATCACTTTTGTTTCCACATTCTCTCTAGAATCATCCAAGGAAAATTGTTAATGATTGATTGTTGTTTTTATTCTTGATTCTTGATTATGTGTTCATGAAAACCCTAGTTCCTTATGTAATATATTCTGTGATTTTGATTTGATTCTGGATAATTGTGATAATGATGATGATGATTAGTTGCATGCTTGATAGATTGTTCTTGTGATGATTGTTGTGGTTAAGTATCGGTTGATTGATTTGATCTTGCACTATGAAATCATGAAATTAGGGTTTTCTAGTCGTAAGAATGTAACTGTTGAGTAAAGAAAACGTAACTGCTTCGATTACAGAGAATGAATGATTGAATGTTGTCTGAGTTTTGTGTAATGTAAAGGGTCCGAGTTTTCACTTGTTATGTTGTCTGAGTTTTGTGTAAGACTAAAGGGTCCGAGTTCTTCACATGTATGATTGTCCGACCTTTAAGCTTGAGAAAATGAGGTCCGAATTTTGTGGCCTTGAGATATGGTCCGACTTTTTAACCCAAGACCCTTATGGTCCGAGTTTTGTTAACCACATGATGTCCGAGCTTTTAAACAAGCTCATGGGTCCGAGTTTCCATATGAATAACATGTTGTCCGAAGTTTTGAAAGGAAAGGGGGTCCGAGTTTTGATCCCCACTACCCTTGGTCCGAATTTTGACCCATGTTCCCTTGTCCGACCTTTGAGCCCCAAAACCCTTCACATAGTCCGACTTTTAACCCCTTGCCCCTCCTATCCGAGTTTTAAACCCTTTCCCCTTTTGATTCTGTCCGAGTTTCATGCAATGGACTCCTGTCCGAGTTTTGAACAGGGGAAACCCCCCCACACTTGTCTGAGTTTTTATGAAGGGCAAGGCCCTGTCTGATTCTGATGTGTGTTTAATATGAGGCCATGAATGTGTATTAAATAATGATTGAATCTGATAAGATGTGTTTGTCACTTTCGTAAGCCGCTAACTCAGTTAAACTTGTTAAGTTTAGCAACGCCGAGAATATACGAAGTATGTTAACAGTGACAAATATGTTAACCTCCATGTTAGACTGAAATGTGAAAGCAAAGGTGTGACGCATGAATTATGTGGATACGATGAACTGATTACGTGACGTATGATTCTATATATGATCGTATGATATTGAATACAACTGTATGATCTTGCGTGTATGAATGTGATATCATCCTGTACACAATAAGCACACAGAACACAGTTGCTTGATTTCCAATGACTCGCAAACCCTAATTTGATGCAAACACTTACATCGTATCATGTGCAACATATCCTAGGTCGCGTGTAACGGACTTAGACATTTGATAAACCCTAGAGCATAGCATACCGAGCAAACCAAGGTGAGTTCACACAGCCAAGGCATGGGATTCCCGGGTGGGAATTGGGTTGGAAGAATTGAATTGGATAACTACTCGTACTTACACTATTGCTAGACTATAGACCATCGTCCTCAGGTTAGTCAGGACACTTACGTAAATCCTACGTAAACTAGTATCTACCATTGTCTCCCGGGTCGGGAGGACACTTACGTAAAACCTACGTAAACTAATATCTACTACTGTCTTCCGGGTCGGAAGGACACTTACGTAAATCCTACGTAAACCCCACACGTACCACTGTCCTCGGGGAAGGGCACTCACGTAAATCCTACGTGTCCTTGTACGTATTCCTGTTCTCGGATTAAGAAGAACACATGGTCGCAAATAGTCTAGTAAGTATAAACATGGGAAGCCCCCATTAGTAAGGTTAAACGTGGGAATCCCCCACCGGAAATAAATGTATAACTACGGGAAACCCCCCCACTATTAGTACATGCATATGTGGGAAGCCCCCACCAGATGAACATACGTATTTCTGTTACGAACTTACTTTCTGTGAACTCGCTCAACTAGTTGTTGACTCTTTGCTGCATGCCTTGCAGGTCGTTAGATACATGGAGCTTGCACAAGGAGGAGCGGGTCGTTGTGGAGCATGGATCTTGAATACTTAATTAAACACTTATGACATTTTATACATTATTATTTATGTTGGGTTTACTTACACGCTTCCGCTACTTAAACAATGTTTGGTTTTGAACATTAATCATGTCGTGATGAATTACTTTACCTACTTTTATTATTAAATGCTATGTTCGATATGATTGGTGGCTTGATCCTGGTCAGTCACGCTCCCAAGCGGTGGTATTCCGCAGGTGGATTTTGGGGGTGTGACAGATTGGTATTCCGCAGGTGGTTTTAATATGGGAAAACGTTTTTATTAAAACCAAACTATAACCAGTACAGTGCTCTCAACGATCCACAACGACGCTTCGCTCCACGTGCAAGACTCAACATCCTAGGTAATAAGGTTTATATTTATTGCCTACATGCTAGAATTGCGTAGAACTTTGCTCGTAGTATGCTTAGATTACACTGCTCATTACTTGTTATTGCTTGTGAACACTTGTGTGCTTACACTCTTCTGTCATCGCACTACTCGCGAACCATTCATACTCATGCTACCTTTACCGCTCGATCATGTCTGGACGTGTTAACATGACTCAAGCCCAGTTGACGGCTCTCATTAACGAACAAGTTGCTGCGGCGTTTGCAGCTGCACAAGCAGGGGGTATAACCTGCTATTCCAGACCTATCCTAGGATGTTAGATCCTACTCTCGTGACCCAACTCTCGCGCTTAACCTTGACCTATCTTTCTCGCGCAACGGGTTAGAACGCACAGCAACCTGTCTGCACATTCAAGAACTTCATGGACTGTCGTCCAAGCACATTCAGCGGCACAGAAGGAGAAGTGGGACTACTCCATTGAGTTGGGAAGCTCTAGTCAGTATTCGAGATGTGTGAATGCCCTGAGGCTCGCAGGGTCAAGTACGCCACTGGCACGTTGGAAGGAATCGCGCTAACCTGGTGGAACGCACAAGTTCAGATATTAGGGCTGGCAGCTGCTAACGCCACCCCTTGGAACGATTTTAAGGAACTCATTAAAAAGGGAATACTGCACGCGTGATGACATCCACAAGTTGGAAGTGGAGCTTTACCATTTGAAAATGACGGGGTCAGAAATTGATGCTTATACGAAACGGTCGAACGAACTGGCTATCTTGTGTCCAACCATGGTAGACCCTCCAATCAAGCGCATCGAGTTGTACCTCAAGGGTCTAGCCTCAGAGATTCAGAGCCATGTGACATCGGCTAATCTCGACAACATCCAAGACATCCAGCGCCTTGCTCATAGACTCACCGATCAGGCGGTGGAACAGAACAAGTTGCCCAAACGCATCAGTGTTACCACATCAGCCGCTACTCCTACTACTCCCAGTGACCACAAAAGAAAGTGGGATGGGTATTCCAGCAAGGGTTCCACTACCGTTCAGTCTCAAGCACAGCAGCAGCGCAGGAATAGTGATCACCAGAGCCCGGGTCAGCCAACTTCTGGTGGTCAGGGGCAGGGTGGATATCGGGGAATTCACCCACTGGGTAACAAAAGCAACGGACACCACAGTGCTTAGTGCAACGAGGGACGTTGCCAGAGGTGTCTCAAGATGGGCCATGAAGCTAAGGATTCAGGAGCCCACGGCCTGCAAATCAGAATCTCCAGCAGCAACAGCAAGCAGAAATCCTATGCAAAGAAAAGATTGTTCGTATTCTCCGTTCTGGTCAAGAACCTCTCGAAGTTCAAGGCGACAAGAGTGGTGCTGTGGTTGGCATCATCTCCTTCTTGAAGGCACATAAATGTTTACGAAAGGGGCACACTGCTATTCTGGCATTAGTTACAGATGCATCGACGAAAGAGAAGAGAATAGAGGATATTCCAGTTGTACGCGACTTTCCTCAGGTGTTTCCTGAAGATTTACCCGGTTTACCGCCTCATCGTCAAGTCGAATTTCAGATCGAGCTAGCTCCAGGAGCAGCACCAATAGCTCGTGCACCGTATCGTTTAGCTCCAACTGAACTTGAAGAACTTTCGAAGCAACTACAAGAGCTCTTGGATAAGGGCTTTACTCATCCAAGCTCTTCTCCTTGGGGAGCACTAGTACTATTCGTGAAAAAGAAGGATGGCACTTTCAGGATGTGCATAGACTACCGCGAACTGAACAAGGTCACAGTGAAGAACCGTTATCCTCTTCCACGTATTGACGACTTATTCGACCATTTGCAAGGGTCGAGCTACTACTACAAGATTGATCTGAGGTCAGGGTATCATCAGCTGAGAGTCCGGGAGGAGGATGTCTCCAAGACAGCATTCAGAACTCGCTACGGTCATTACGAGTTTCTTGTCATTCCATTCGGGCTAGCGAACGCGCCCGCAGTTTTCATGGATCTTATGAACAGGGTGTGCAAACCCTATCTAGACAAGTTCGTCATTGTTTTCATCGACGACATCCTGATCTACTCTAAGAGTCAGGAGGAACACGAGCAGCATTTACGTCTTATCTTGGAACTTCTTCGAAAAGAGCAACTGTACGCAAAATTTTCAAAATGTGACTTCTGGCTTCGTGAAGTCCACTTTCTAGGCCATGTGGTGAATGGGGATGGGATTCATGTTGATCCATCCAAGGTAGATTCGATCAGGAATTGGCCAGCGCCTCGCACACCAACGGAGATACGCCAATTCCTGGGTTTGGCGGGTTACGACAGACGCTTTATTAAAGACTTTTCGAAGATCGCACAGCCGCTTACTATGCTGACACAGAAAGGTGTCACCTACCGTTGGGGCAACACTTAGGAAACTGCTTTCCAGTACCTAAAGGATAGGCTATGCAGCGCACCTATTCTCTCACTGCCAGAGGGCACGGGCAATTTTGTAGTATATTGTGACGCATCGATACAGGGGCTTGGTTGTGTATTGATGCAGCGGGATAAATTTATTGCCTACGCTTCGCGGAAACTCAAGGTTCATGAACGGAACTATACGACGCACGATTTAGAGCTGGGAGCTGTTGTTTTCGCGCTTAAGATATGGCGACACTACTTATACGGTACCAAGTGCACTATTTACACCGATCACAGGAGTCTCGAGCATATCTTCAAGCAGAAGGAATTGAATATGCGTCAACGACGATGGGTCGAGCTACTTAATGATTTTGAATGCGCTATCAAGTACCATCCAGGTAAAGCCAATGTTGTGGCAGACGCTCTCAGTCGAAAGGATACTTTACCTAGGCGTGTACGAGTTTTGCAGCTCACTATTCAGTCTGATCTTCCTGCACATATACGAAATGCTCAGGTGGAAGCATTGAAACCAGAAAACGTCAGGGCTGAAGCCTTACGCGGATCAAGGCAACGATTAGAACAAAAGGAAGACGGCGCCTACTATGTAACAGGGCGTATTTGGGTACCACTATACGGCGGTTTACGAGAACTTGTGATGGATGAAGCTCATAAGTCTCGCTACTCGGTACATCCAGGGCCGGATAAAATGTACCACGACATCAAAACAACCTATTGGTGGCCTAGTATGAAGGCCCACATTGCAACTTACGTCGCCAAATGTTTGACTTGTGCGAGAGTCAAGACGGAATACCAGAAACCTTCAGGCTTACTTCAGCAACCCAGGATACCGCAGTGGAAATGGGAAGAAATTTCCATGGATTTTGTTACTGGCCTGCCCAGATCCCAGCGTGGGAATGATACCATCTGGGTGATCGTAGATCGACTCACCAAGTCTGCTCATTTCTTGGCAATCAAAGAAACAGACAAGTTTTCTACATTAGCAGATATATACTTGAAAGAAGTAGTCTCAAGGCACGGGGTGCCCACCTCTATTATTTCGGATCGCGATGCACGATTCACTTCAGAACTATGGCAAGCAATGCACAAAGCTTTTGGCTCTCGATTAGACATGAGCACAACTTATCATCCTCAGACGGATGGGTAGTCTGAACGCACTATTCAAACACTAGAAGACATGCTTCGGGCGTGTGTCATCGATTTCGGTAACGGCTGGGGAAAAGCACCTCCTGTTAGTGGAGTTTTCGTATAATAACAGTTACCACACCAGCATACAAGCCGCTCCATTCGAGGCATTGTACGGGCGTAAATGCCGGTCACCTCTCTGTTGGGCAGAGGTGGGGGATAGTCAGATTACAGGTCCAGAAATAGTAGTTGACGCTACTGAAAGAATTGCACAAATACGACAACGCATGGCGGCAGCTCGTGATCGCCAGAAAAGCTACGCGGATAAGCGTAGGAAGCCATTGGAATTTCAGGTCGGGGACCGGGTTTTACTCAAAGTTTCACCCTGGAAGGGTGTGGTTAGATTTGGTAAACGAGGCAAGCTCAATCCACGGTATGTTAGACCGTTCGAAATCACCGAAAGAATAGGCAAAGTAGCCTACCGACTAAACCTACCAGCTGAACTCGGAGCAGTTCACAACGTATTTCACATGTCGAATCTGAAGAAGTGCTTGTCAGATGAGACCCTCATAATTCCTTTTAAAGAACTCACTATCGACGAGCAGTTGCAGTTCGTCGAGGAACCAGTTGAAATCACGGACCGGGATGTTAAGGTCCTCAAACACAAGAGAATCCCTCTTGTCCGAGTTCGTTGGAACTCCAAACGTGGCCCAGAGTACACCTGGGAACGCGAAGACCAGATGACAGAAAAGTACCCCCAGTTATTCGGAACCAATGCAACCACTACTGAGACTGAAGCTACTACTGCGGAATTTCGGGACGAAATTCCAAATCAACGGGGGGATGATGTGACACCCCAGGAAAACCAGTGAACGATACAGCTTACCTAGCTTCCTTAGTGAGTGCGTACCAAATTTCGGGACGAAATTTCTTTTAAGTTGGGGATAATGTGACAACTCGAATTTCCAAGATTTCTATTTCGCATTTATTGCACGTTCATTGTTTGTGTAGTTAATCATTTGCACAATTGATTGCTATGGAATTGTATACGTTTTGATGCAATGAATCGTATTGTGTGATTGTGCATGGTTGTTTGTTAATTGTGATAGACTTGTCAAATATGTGAACTTGGTGGTGAAACTGTGAAATTGTTGTGAGATGGTGTGCTTGTGTAAAATATAATAATTCAGGGTGTATAGAGTAATTAGTGAAAATTTAATTATACTTAACCCTAATCCTTCACTAACCCACACACAAAAATCTAAGCACGTAGTTCACATTCTCTGGCAATCATCACCAAATCATTGGCAAGACATTCATCACTTTTGTTTCCACATTCTCTCTAGAATCATCCAAGGTAAATTGTTAATGATTGATTGTTGTTTTTATTCTTGAATCTTGATTATGTGTTCATGAAAACCCTAGTTCCTTATGTAATATATTCTGTGATTTTGATTTGATTCTGGATAATTGTGATAATGATGATGATGATTAGTTGCATGCTTGATAGATTGTTCTTTTGATGATTGTTGTGGTTAAGTATCGGTTGATTGATTTGATCTTGCACTATGAAATCATGAAATTAGGGTTTTCTAGTCGTAAGAATGTAACTGTTGAATAAAGAAAACGTAACTGCTTCGATTACAGAGAATGAATGATTGAATGTTGTCTGAGTTTTGTGTAATGCAAAGGGTCCGAGTTTTCACTTGTTATGTTGTCTGAGTTTTGTGTAAGACTAAAGTGTCCGAGTTCTTCACATGTATGATTGTCCGACCTTTAAGCTTGAGAAAATGAGGTCCGAATTTTGTGGCCTTGAGATATGGTCCGACTTTTTAACCCAAGACCCTTATGGTCCGAGTTTTGTTAACCACATGATGTCCGAGCTTTTAAACAAGCTCATGGGTCCGAGTTTCCATATGAATAACATGTTGTCCGAAGTTTTGAAAGGAAAGGGGGTCCGAGTTTTGATCCCCACTACCCTTGGTCCGAATTTTGACCCATGTTCCCTTGTCCGACCTTTGAGCCCCAAAACCCTTCACATAGTCCGACTTTTAACCCCTTGCCCCTCCTATCCGAGTTTTAAACCCTTTCCCCTTTTGATTCTATCCGAGTTTCATGCAATGGACTCCTGTCCGAGTTTTGAACAGGGGAAACCCCCCCCCCCACACTTGTCTGAGTTTTTATGAAGGGCAAGGCCCTGTCTGATTCTGATGTGTGTTTAATATGAGGTCATGAATGTGTATTAAATAATGATTGAATCTGATAAGATGTGTATGTCACTTTCGTAAGCCGCTAACTCAGTTAAACTTGTTAAGTTTATCAACGCCGAGAATATACGAAGTATGTTAACAGTGACAAATATGTTAACCTCCATGTTAGACTGAAATGTGAAAGCAAAGGTGTGACGCATGAATTATGTGAATACGATGAACTGATTACGTGACATATGATTCTATATATGATCGTATGATATTGAATACAACTGTATGATCTTGCGTGTATGAATGTGATATCATCCTGTACACAATAAGCACACAAAACACAGTTGCTTGATTTCCAATGACTCGCAAACCCTAATTTGATGCAAACACTTACATCGTATCATGTGCAACATATCCTAGGTCGTGTGTAACGGACTTAGACATTTGATAAACCCTAGAGCATAGCATACCGAGCAAACCAAGGTGAGTTCACACAGCCAAGGCATGGGATTTCCGGTTGGGAATTGGGTTGGAAGAATTGAATTGGATAACTACTCGTACTTACACTATTGCTAGACTATAGACCATCGTCCTCGGGGAAGGGCACTCACGTAAATCCTACGTGTCCTTGTACGTATTCCTGTTCTCGGATTAAGAAGAACACATGGTCGCAAATAGTCTAGTAAGTATAAACATGGGAAGCCCCCATTAGTAAGGTTAAACGTGGGAATCCCCCACCGGAAATAAATATATAACTACGGGAAACCCCCCCACTATTAGTACATGCATATGTGGGAAGCCCCCACCAGATGAACATACGTATTTCTGTTACGAACTTACTTTCTGTGAACTCGCTCAACTAGTTGTTGACTCTTTGCTGCATGCCTTGCAGGTCGTTAGATACATGGAGCTTGCACAAGGAGGAGCGGGTCGTTGTGGAGCATGGATCTTGAATACTTAATTTAACACTTATGACATTTTATACATTATTATTTATGTTGGGTTTACTTACACGCTTCCGCTACTTAAACAATGTTTGGTTTTGAACATCAATCATGTCGTGATGAATTACTTTACCTACTTTTATTATTAAATGCTATGTTCGATATGATTGGTGACTTGATCCTGGTCAGTCACGCTCCCAAGCGGTGGTATTCCGCAGGTGGATTTTGGGGGTGTGACATGTAACTTCTTGTACCAAGCAAATAAAACCCTCTAGTTACCGAGAGTGGACGTAGGTCAGAGCCGAACCAACCACTATAAATCTTTGTGTTCTTGATTGTGAGTAGAGCGTGTGTGTTGATTGTGTTCGTGTGACCCGTTTGATCCCAACAGCTGGTATCAGAGCGCAAGCTCTTTGATTCACCCGAACTAAACACAGAGGTGTGGAAGGAGGAAGAAGATAATGACCTGTGAAATCGGAACTAGGGTTCCGATCAGAGACGTTCATCCGCCTCCCCCGCTCGTCAACCGCCGCCGCCAGAACCGCCGCCGCTGCCGCTCTCTTCGCCGTCGCAAGCAGCCGCTGTCACACCCCCAAAATCCACACGCGGAGTATCACCGCTTGGGAGCGTGACTGGCCAGGATCAAGCCACCAATCATATTGAACATGTAATTAATATCAAGTAAAATAAATGCAAACCAATCATTCAATAAGATAGGTGTTCAAAACGTAATTATAGTTTCAAAGTGTAGCGGAAGCATAAGTATGAAAACCCAATGTATATCATAGTTCAAATGTTTAAATGTTTTAACTTGGCATCCACGATCCATGTTCCACAACGACCTGCTCCTCCCTGTGCAAGCTCCATGTATCTAACGACCTGCAAGGCATGCAGCAGAGAGTCAACAACTAGTTGAGCGAGTTCACAGTTTATAGTTCAGTAATTGTAATAGTGTAGTAAGCCTTGTATTCGTTCGTTAATTTATGTGTCGTAATAGTTCGTATCGCAGCCCTCCTAGGCATGTATGCGAAGATTAGGGAAGTTCTCGAGTATTCTAGACTAGGTATGTTTGTATCGCGGCCACCCGGCACCTGTGCGAAGTTTTAGTGTATAGTTCGCAGCCTTCCTAGGCATGTGTGCGAAGATTAGTCATATTATCGCAGCCAACCCTGGCATGTGTGCGAAGATCAGTCATATTATCGCAGCCAACCCTGGCATGTGTGCGGAGATCAGTCATATTATCGCAGCCAACCCTGGCATGTGTGCGAAGATCAGTCATATTATCGCAGCCAACTCTGGCATGTGTGCGAAGATCAGTCATATTATCGCAGCCAACCCTGGCATGTGTGCGAAGATCAATCATATTATCGCAGCCAACCCTGGCATGTGTGCGAAGATCAGTCATATTATCGCAGCCAATCCCGGCATGTGTGCGAAGATCAGTTCTATAAGCATCACTAGTCTAGCAGTATCTTAACCAATCACCTTCCTCACCCGAGGATCATATCACTACGTTCCATTATCTAGAGAAGTACAAATAAATAAATCAATCCCATTCCCACCCTGGGAACCCCATGCCTTGGCTGTGTGAACTCACCTTGGTTTGCTCGGTATGCTAATCTATGTGCTCGTAAACAATCAATCAATCAGTTGAATCCTATAGTGCACGTATACTCAATCAGTTAAACTCGTAATGATTCACTTGCCATTTATGTCACGAAGTGTGTTTAAACAATTATCATGTATCACGCAAGCAATTAATCAAAGTCAGGCAATCCATGCTTAACATGAGAGCTTTCTCAGTTTATTCGAACAATATTAACCATTAACATGTCTAACGGCGTTTAACAAGTCTAACGAGGTTCCATACTTGACAAGATTTACGCACTTAGCGTAGAGAACACACGTAACAGAATCATTCAATAGTCAAAAGTCATAAGTATGTTATTGGAACCATCAAGAAATCATCAGGTAACATTATCATTATCCGGACATCAATACTCCATTAAACTAAAGCAGCATTTGTAGGTTAACATAAGTCAGACCCATGTGTATATCTGTTCCAAGTTGTTGGTCACTAAACAATATATTATCTAACCATCATGCAATTACATCCATCACCCAATTAGTAGCTTAAAAAGTCGGACTAGTTCCTTATCAATTGAAAGTCGGACAAGGGAGGCCTATCAAAATTCGGACCAAGTGAGGGGGGGGGGTTAAAACTCGGACAGGGGTGTCCACCCTTTAAAACTCGGACCACCACCTTGAGCCCAAACAATGTCGGACAAAAGGGGTGGCTCACAAAACTCGGACCCCCTTTAAGTTTAAAGGTCGGACAACATTTGAGACACAAAGCTCGGACCCCTAACTAGGGTTACAAGTCGGATCATTTGCCACATATAAAAGTCGGACTTCATGTCCTTTCTAAACTTCGGATCACATGTTTACATATTAGAAACATTCGGACTAAGGCTTCATGATTATAATTTGGACCTTATTGAAACTCGGATATATATCAAGCATATAAAACTCGGACTTACATATACATTGTTAAAAACTCAGACTTGAATAATCATAAGGGTTGCGAAACTCAGACAAGCATATACATTCACAAAACTCTGAGTAACATATCAATCACTCGATCTTTGAAATTAAAGCAGTTACGTTTCTTGGTTCTAACCCTAATTTCATACATATTGACGGCGGAATCATAATCAATCAACCTATGATCAACAACAACAATCATTGCAGGAACAATCTATCAAACATACAACTAATCATCATCATCATCAATAATTCAGAATCAAATCAAAATCACAGAAGTATCATATGAGAGCTAGGGTTTTCACATATTACAAGAATCAAGAATTGATGCAATCAAATAATCAATAATCATTTGCCTTGTGTTGATTCTAGAGAAAATGCGGAATTGAAAGTGATGAATAGCTTGCCAATGATGATGGTGATAATGATTGCTAGTGGATTAGAGAATACAGTACGTGCTTTGGTTTTGTGAAAATGATTAGTGAACAAGGGATTAGGGTTAAGTATAGTTTAATTTTCACTAATTACTCTACACACCCTGAATTACTATATCTTACACAAGCACACCATCTCACATCAATTTCACAGTTTCACCACCAAGTTCACATATTTGACAAGTCTATCACAATTAACACATAACCATGCACAAACACACAATACACTTCATTAAATCAAAACGTATACAATTTCATAGCAATCAATTGTGCAAATAAATGCGAAATAGAAATCTTGGAAATTCGAGTTGTCACATTATCCCCAACTTAAAAGAAATTTCGTCCCGAAGTTTAGCATGCGGTTACTGAGGAAGCTAGGTAAGTTGTATCGTTTACTGGCTTTCCTGGGGTGTCACATCATCCCCCCGTTGATTTGGAATTTCGTCCCGAAATTCAGTAGTAGTAGCTTCAGCCTCAGTAGTGGTTGCATTGGTTTCGAATAACTGGGGGTACTTTTCTGTGATCTGGTCTTCGCGTTCCCAGGTGTACTCTGGGCCACGTTTGGAGTTCCAACGAACTCGGACAAGAGGGATTCTCTTGTGCTTGAGGACCTTAACATCCCGGTCCGTGATTTCTACAGGTTCCTCGACGAAGTGCAACTGCTCGTCGATAGTGAGTTCTTTCAATGTAATTATGAGGGTCTCATCTGACAGACATTTCTTCAGATTCGACACATGGAATACGTTGTGAACTGCACCGAGTTCAGCTGGTAGGTTTAGTCTGTAGGCCACTTTGCCTATTCTTTCTATGATCTCGAACGGTCCAACATACCGTGGATTGAGTTTGCCTCGTTTACCAAATCGAACCACACCCTTCCAGGGTGAGACTTTGAGTAAAACCCGGTCCCCGACCTGAAATTCCAATGGCTTCCTACGCTTATCTGGGTAGCTTTTCTGACGGTCGCGTGCTGCCGCCATGCGTTGTCATATTTATGCAATCTTTTCCGTGGTGTCCACAATAAGTTCTGGACCCGTGATCTGACTATCCCCCACCTCTGCCCAACAGAGAGGTGACCGGCATTTACGTCCGTACAATGCCTCGAATGGAGCGGCTTGTATGCTGGTGTGATAACTGTTATTATACGAGAACTCCACCAAAGGGAGATGCTTTTCCCAGCTGTTGCCGAAATCGATAACACATGCCCGAAGCATGTCTTCTATAGTTTGAATCGTGCGCTCAGACTGCCCATCCGTCTTAGGGTGATATGCTGTGCTCATGTCTAACCGAGAGCCAAAGGCTTTGTGCATTGCTTGCCATAGTTCTGATGTGAATCGTGCATCGCGATCCGAAATGATAGAGGTGGGCACCCCGTGCCTTGAGACTACTTCTTTCAAGTATAAGTCTGCTAGTGTGGAAAACTTGTCTGTTTCTTTGATTGCTAGGAAATGAGCAGACTTGGTGAGTCGGTACACGATCACCCAAATTGTATCGTTCCCACGCTGGGATCTTGGCAGACCAGTAACGAAATCCATGGAAATTTCCTCCCATTTCCACTGTGGTATCTTTGGTTGCTGAAGTAACCCTGCTGGTTTCTGATATTCTGCCTTGACTTTTGCACAAGTCAAGCATTTGCTGACGTAGGTAGCGATGTGGGCCTTCATGCTAGGCCACCAATAAGTAGTTCTGATGTCGTGATACATTTTATCCGAACCTGGATGTATCGAGTAGCGAGACTTGTGAGCTTCATCCATCACAAGTTCTCGTAAACCGCCGTATAGTGGTACCCAAATACGCCCTGTTACATAGTAGGCGCCGTCTTCCTTTTGTTCTAATCGTTGCCTCGAGCCGCGTAAGGCTTCAGCCCTTACGTTTTCTGGTTTCAATGCTTCCACCTGAGCATCTCGTATCTGTGCAGGAAGACTAGACTGAATGGTGAGCTGCAAAGCTCGTACACGCCTAGGTAGAGTGTCTTTTCGACTGAGAGCATCAGCCACAACATTGGCTTTGCCTAGATGGTACTTGATGGCGCATTCATAATCATTAAGTAGCTCGACCCATCGTCGTTGACGCATGTTCAATTCCTTCTGCTTGAAGATATGCTCGAGACTCCTGTGATCGGTGTAGATAGTGCACTTGGTACCGTACAGGTAGTGTCGCCATATCTTGAGCGCGAAAACAACAGCTCCCAGCTCTAAATCGTGCGTCGTGTAGTTCCGTTCATGAACTTTGAGTTGACGAGAAGCGTAGGCAATAACTTTATCCCGCTGCATCAATGCACAACCAAGCCCCTGTATCGATGCGTCACAATAGACCACAAAATCATCTGTGCCCTCTGGCAATGAGAGAATAGGTGCGCTGCATAGTCTATCCTTCAGATACTGAAAAGCGGTTTCCTGGGAATCTCCCCAACAGTAGGTGACACCCTTCTGGGTTAGTATTGTAAGCGGCTGTACGATCTTTGAGAAGTCTTTGATGAATCGTCTGTAGTAACCCGCCAGACCCAAGAATTGGCGTATTTCAGTTGGTGTACGCGGTGCAGGCCAGTTCCTGATCGAATCTACCTTGGATGGATCAACATGAATCCCATCCATGTTCACCACATGGCCAAAGAAATGGACTTCACGAAGCCAGAAGTCGCATTTTGAAAACTTGGCGTACAGTTGTTCCTTTTGAAGTAGTTCCAAGATAAGACGTAAGTGCTGCTCGTGTTCCTCCTGACTCTTGGAGTAGATCAGAATGTCGTCGATGAAAACGATGACGAACTTGTCAAGATAGGGTTTGCACACCCTGTTCATTAGATCCATGAAAACTGCAGGCGCGTTTGTAAGCCCAAATGGCATAACAAGAAACTCGTAATGGCCGTATCGAGTTCTGAATGCTGTCTTAGAGACGTCCTCATCCCGGACTCTCAGCTGATGGTAACCTGACCTCAAGTCTATCTTGGAGTGGTAACTCGACCCTTGCAACTGGTCAAATAAGTCGTCAATACGAGGAAGAGGATAACGGTTCTTCACTGTGACCTTGTTCAGTTCACGGTAATCGATGCACATCCTGAAAGTGCCATCCTTCTTTTTCACGAATAATACTGGAGCTCCCCAAGGCGAAGAGCTTGGACGAATGAAGCCCTTATCCAAGAGCTCTTGTAGTTGCTTTGAAAGTTCTTCCAATTCAGTTGGAGCTAAACGATACGGTGCGCAAGCTATAGGTGCTGCTCCTGGAGCGAGCTCGATCTGAAATTCGACTTGATGATGAGGCGGTAAACCGGGTAAATCTTCAGGAAACACCTGAGGAAATTCGCGTACAACTGGAATATCCTCTATTCTCTTCTCTTTCGTCGATGCATCTGTAACTAATGCCAGAATAGCAGTGTGCCCCTTTCGTGAACTTCGAGATGTTCTTGACCAGAACGGGGAATACAAACAATCTTGCTCTTTGCATAGGATCTCCGTTTGCTGTTGGGATAACCAATCCATCCCAATGACGATGTCGAAACTACCCAAGACTAGGGAATGAGGTTGATGGAGAGTGTCTGACCAACTAAGACGAGGTTACAACCCTTGAATACCAGAAGATTGCTGACCAGTGCTCTGATAGTCATCAATCTTTCACTGCCGTGCCTGAGACTGAACTGAAGTTGAACCCTTGCTGAAGGTTCCATCCCACCTTCTCTTGTTGTCACTGGGAATAACAGAAGTAGTAGTAGTAGCACCAATGCGTCTAGGCAGCTTGTTCTGTTCCACTGCCTGATCTGTGAGGCGATGAGCAAGATGAGTAACATCCTGGATAGTAGCAAGGTTGGCCGATGTCACATAACTTTGAATCTCCGAGGCTAGACCCTTGAGGTACAATTCGATACGCTTGATCGGAGGGTCCACCATGGTTGGACACAAGATGGCCAGTTCGTTTGACCGTTTCGTATAAGCTTCAATCTCTGACCCCGTCATCTTCAAATGATAAAGCTCCACTTCCAACTTGTGGATGTCATCGCGTGTGCAGTATTCTCGTTTGATCAGTTCCTTGAAATCTTCCCAAGGTGTGGCGTTAGCAGCTGCCAACCCTAGGATCTGTACTTGCGCGTTCCACCAAGTTAGCGCTATTCCTTCGAGAGTGCTAGTGGCGTACTTCACCCTGCGAGCCTCAGGGCATTCACACATTTCGAATACTGACTCGAGCTTCTCAAACCAATGGAGTAGTCCCACTGCTCCTTCCGTGCCACTGAACGTGCTTGGTCGACAATCCATGAAGTTCTTGAATGTGCAGACAGGTGGCTGAGCGTGTTGACCTGTCGTGTGCGTAAGAGTAAACATACTTGAGCACGAGTGTTGGTTTACGAGAGTAGAATCTAAAGATCCTAGAGTAAGTGGTGATGGCAGGTTACACCTCCTGCCTGGGCAGCTGCGAGTGCTGCAGTAACTTGTTCAGTGATCGAAGCCGCCAACTGGGCTTGAGTTAGGTTAACGCGTCCACTCATGATCTTGATATCAAGGAGAACATGAGTGAGAGAGGTTCGCGAATAGTGCGATGACAGAAGAGAGTGAGCACACAAGTGTTTCAAGCAATAACAAGTAGTGAGCAATGAAATCTAAGCATACTACGAGCAAAGTTCTATGCAATTCTAGCATGTAGGCAATAAACATAAACCTTATTACCTAGGATGTTGAGTCTTGCACGTGGAGCGAAGCGTCGTTGTGGATCGTTGAGAGCACTATTCTGGTTATAGTCTGGTTTTAATAAAAACGTTTTCCCATATTAAAACCGAGTTCCCTATAACCAATGGCTCTGATACCAATCTGTCACACCCCCAAAATCCACACGCGGAGTATCACCGCTTGGGAGCGTGACTGACCAGGATCAAGCCACCAATCAAATTGAACATGTAATTAATATCAAGTAAAATAAATGCAAACCAATCATTCAATACGATAGGTGTTCAAAACGTAATTATAGTTTCAAAGTGTAGCGGAAGCATAAGTATGAAAACCCAATGTATATCATAGTTCAAATGTTTAAATGTTTTAACTTGGCATCCACGATCCATGTTCCACAACGATCTGCTCCTCCCTGTGCAAGCTCCATATATCTAACGACCTGCAAGGCATGCAGCAGAGAGTCAACAACTAGTTGAGCGAGTTCACAGTTTATAGTTCAGTAATTGTAATAGTGTAGTAAGCCTTGTATTCGTTCGTTAATTTATGTGTCGTAATAGTTCGTATCGCAGCCCTCCTAGGCATGTATGCGAAGATTAGGGAAGTTCTCGAGTATTCTAGACTAGGTATGTTTGTATCGCGGCCACCCGGCACCTGTGCGAAGTTTTAGTGTATAGTTCGCAGCCTTCCTAGGCATGTGTGCGAGGATTAGTCATATTATCGCAGCCAACCCTGGCATGTGTGCGAAGATCAGTGATATTATCGTAGCCAACCTTGGCGTGTGTGCGAAGATCAGTCATATTATCGCAGCCAACCCTGGCATGTGTGCGAAGATCAGTCATATTATCGCAGCCAACCCTGGCATGTGTGCGAAGATCAGTCATATTATCGCAGCCAACCCTGGCATGTGTGCGAAGATCAGTCATATTATCGCAGCCAACCCTGGCATGTGTGCGAAGATCAGTCATATTATCGCAGCCAATCCCGGCGTGTGTACGAAGATCAGTTCTATAAGCATCACTAGTCTAGCGGTATCTTAACCAATCACCTTCCTCACCCAAGGATCATATCACTACGTTCCATTATCTAGAGAAGTACAAATAAATAAATCAATCCCATTCCCACCCTGGGAACCCCATGTCTTGGCTGTGTGAACTCACCTTGGTTTGCTCGGTATGCTAATCTATGTGCTCGTAAACAACCAATCAATCAGTCGAATCCTATAGTGCACGTATACTCAATCAGTTAAACTCGTAATGATTCACTTGCCATTTAAGTCACGAAGTGTGTTTAAACAATTATCATGTATCACGCAAGCAATTAATCAAAGTCAGGCAATCCATGCTTCACATGAGAGCTTTCTCAGTTTATTCGAACAATATTAACCATTAACATGTCTAACGGCGTTTAACAAGTTTAACGAGGTTCAATACTTGACAAGATTTACGCACTTAGCGTAGAGAACACACGTAACAGAATCATTCAATAGTCAAAAGTCATAAGTATGTTATTGGAACCATCAAGAAATCATCAGGTAACATTATCATTATCCGGACATCAATACTCCATTAAACTAAAGCAGCATTTGTAGGTTAACATAAGTCAGACCCATGTGTATATCTGTTCCAAGTTGTTGGTCACTAAACAATATATTATCTAACCATCATGCAATTACATCCATCACCCAATTAGTAGCTTAAAAAGTCGGACTAGTTCCTTATCAATTGAAAGTCGGACAAGGGATGCCTATCAAAATTCGGACCAAGTGGGGGGGGGGGTTAAAACTCGGACAGGGGTGTCCCCCCTTTAAAACTCGGACCACCATCTTGAGCCCAAACAAAGTCGGACAAGAGGGGTGGCTCACAATGTGACAACCCTCACAAAACCAGGTATCCGTACGACTTAATTAGCTATTAACTGTTGCCTAATTACTGTGCTTAACTGAGATTTCTGATAAACTACTACTTGATTGTTGGTACTTGTACATATCTGCATCATACTTTGATTTCCGTCAGTACATTATTTATTTACTGAACTTTAGTGACAAACATGATGCACAAAAGCACAGTAGCATTTGAATGGATAACCTATTGAACATGCTGATATAGCCAGCATCAGGCAAACACTGCCTCTAAAGGCCTGAATGAGCCAGAATTATTTTACTACACCCATAGTATGTGTAGGGATACAAGGGTTGTATAGTTGCGTCTCTAGGCATAAGATACGGAAATTGGATGTGCCTAAAACGTACCTTAAGCACGGAACACAGCACTTTTATTTACACACTAGCTTCTAGCTAATTAATAAAGTGCCAAAATACAAAGAATTATTCCCGACACTTTGCTGAATAAATTGTGTCGCTAAAAATATTACTTACGACGCTTAAAGGATATCTTAAGCACTTTAACGGATTCCTATCCGACCGAACAACCGGACAATACCCGGAACATAAAAATATTGCCAGGATTATTATTGGTATTTTTCTGAGCCAGTTAGGGTCCCTGATTACCCTAACACCCGCAATATAACACATTAAACAACTAACGGGGTTAGACCTTAAAGTAACCGACTTTAACCAAACTAAACTGTAACTGCACGATCGAGACCCAACCGGGCGACCCCACACCCCTTTGGGCCGGTTCCATTGGGATGGAACTAGATGGTACAACTTTTGTTTATTTTATTAGATTACGCGGGTATCTAAAAGCTTGGAGAACCGATGGACGAAGGGGCTTGAAATCTCTATAAATAACTCACCCTCTCACACACACTAAACACACACATCAACACAACACACTCTCTCCCTCTTGCTCCCCTTCTCTCGGCCGAACACACCCACACTCACACCACCATTTTCGAGTTCGGGTCTTGCCATTCCAAGCATACACTAGTGTCGGGGATCACGTACAACGAAGCTTGGAGCAAACGGAAGCTAAAGGACCTCGTGCATTTGCTTTTATCCGCGCCATTTTCGCCAAAGAACTTCCCTAGCCCCGAGCTAGAGGTATAACATTTGAAACTCATTTTTAATCGTGTCTAAAGTGGTTAAAAGGATTTTTGACAGATAAAAGTCGGTAACCCACTTCTTGAATCATTAAAGTCTACTAAAATGTGAATATCGTTGGTTAAAAGCACATAACGCGTGTAAATGTCGTAGTATTTGAATATGTTGATTGTTAAGGCCTGATCTACGATGTGGTGGCTCTTATCATCGTTTAACCCGACTTTGTTGAGATCCCGAATCTTGACATACACTTGTTGCCAGCGGTACGAGGGTTAAAAGGTGAAACTCCACCGGGAAACATGAACTTGTGTAAAAGTGTTTCAACAATGAAAAATAGTATTTAAGACGAGCCGATCTACGTATGTACAAGTGGTATATTCGTATGACCGGATGTCGAGAAAATCATGTTTTATAAAAGTTGTATAACATGTTAACAAATGTGATTTTTATAGTCTACAAGTGTATAAACACTTGTGAAACGAAAGATCCGACAAAATAACCATTTTTACAAAAGTTGTCGGGAAGTTGTAAAGAAAGAACTGTTATAACAACTGGGTTTTTATAAGACTAGATCATTTTATACCTAGATCCATAAATTATAACGAGATCTACACCATGGTTTTTGGAAAAACTACAAGTTCATGAAACGATGCGATTTTACATACTAGTCTACAAATTTGAAGTGTTGAAACTTGTTTATTATGTTGGAAATTGATTGATTGAAATAAAGGAAGTAATTTTGTAAAAGAAAATGATACGCTTGAAAGCGTGGCCACCTCCAGTTACAGGGGAAACTCTGGCGAAATTTTTCTAAAATCTAACACTTAGAGTTATTTACAAGTGTTAGAATTATTTTTGGAAATATTTACGAATATATATTTTCGCCATAACTTTATTTATTAAATAATCGGAGGTGGGATTTTCACAAAACTAAACGTGATAAATATATATTCGGTAAATATATTTTGTCACAACACTGTTTATGATTATTTTGTGAAAATGTATAAATATTATTTTTAGAATAAAAATAATATTTACTAACTTGTCAAACCCAAAATAATACAAACGCTTATACGACAAGCATAAAAGTTACAACGGTAATTTCTATTACCACCTAATCATTAAAACGTAACTTACGCATTACGCGGAAATATTCACCAACACGTATGTTGTCAACGTATTATTTTGGAAAGTATTATGTAAAGAGAAAATATATTATTTTTGAGAAAAATAATTATATTTTGGAAAGAGAAATAAAAATATATTAAGTGGGACTTAATGAGATAGTATAAATACACATGTATTTAAATCCCCCATCCTTGGGAAGGAAAGTAAAATACCAAGTATGTACACGAAACGGTTGTCTAACCGTCTCCTAAAAATGTAAGTTATAAAGCTAATGCACGGCCATCCGTCTAATAGAATTAGCACCTGTAGGTCGTTGCACAGCTTCGGATATTCGGATTACTTGGTAGAGATACGCATTCACTGTGAGTTCATGTCCCCCTTTTCTCTAACTGTTTTCAGTTTACTTAACTGCGGGGGTGAAATACATGTTACTATGATTTACGAGTACTTTACAACGGTATGTTTAACGTAAGGAGGTGTTATACAATCATGTGAGTGGATAGGAACAACATGGGGCCATTAGTCCTCATGGAGGGACCGAGGGACAGGAGCGGTAGATCTATCTGGGTGTAGCGAGCCCAGCCCCCGGCCAAACTAGAAACGGACCGTGGGGTGACTTTGTCCACATACTTTGCCGTGGCGAAATCTGCTAGGTTTGAGTCTCCCTATTTGCACTTCACATATGTCAGTGGCCTTGCAAACCACTGATGATCACAAGTCCTCTTACACTGCTACATACCACAACTATTTTTATACTCACAAATGTTTTACATACTCACCTACACGTGAACTCGCTCAACATTATTGTTGATTTTTCAACTCACATGTATTTCAGGAAATTAAACGGATCTGGCACGGTGTGGAACGTTTTCCGCTGCACTGGTCATGAAGTCATCAGGGTTTAGGGCTGTGTCTCTTACCTGGACAAGACACAAACCCTAAATCACGTCTATGTTTTGTTATAAGTTGTAATGTTACTAAACAAGGTTATGGTTGCATGTTAAAAACACTGGTATTGTATGATGTTTTCAAAAACTTAATGGATGACTTGCATGGTTTTTAAATTCATATAGCTTTGTTATGATTAAGCTATGGTATTAAGAAGTCACACAAATTAACCACGCTTCCGCAAAGCCAGGGTGTGACAGCTTGGTATCAGAGCTCTGATCATAGCGAACTAGGATTCTTTCTTGAGTCTAGACTATGATCACTAGGGCTCTCACGAAAACATTTTCTGCATACCACTTAAGTCCAGATCCAAAACCTTTTTATAAACAAATGTTGAGCACATTTTATTCATTATTCTAGGCTCAGTCTGGGAGGCTGAGGTTCGGCTAGTGGGACTAGGAAGGACAGTCTGGGAGGCTGGGAGGCTAGTGGGACTAGGAGTGTTGGCTAGTGAGACTAGGAAGGACAGTCTGGGAGGCTGGGAGGCTAGTGGGACTAGGTGGATTATGTGATTATTATCTGGTAACTTATGTGACTATTTGATTTACTGATTTTCGTGCTTATTCTATGATTGTGTTACAGACACATGGATACATCAGATACCGGAGACTCGGATACTACTGGACCTCTACCCATGGTGTCGGATGACATTGTGTCATCGGAGCATGAGGTGCATACCTCAGATTATACGAGCACAGATGATGACGACTTCCAGCCGTTCGCTCTACCCGACGGCATTGATGAGCATACTGATGACTCCTTGCCCTTCGCTTTACCCGAGGGTGCCTATGAGCCTATTGATGGCGATCCTGCTGAGTATCTTCCCCTTGTTGTGATTCCAGCTCCGATTCCTCTTGCTTCTTACCCTGCGTATGAGCTTTTGCCAGACGCTGATGCCGACGGCGACATCGATCTGTACGAGGACGAGCCATTTGAGGACGAGGCTCCTGACGTAGCTCCTCTACCTGCAGGCGGTCTCTTGATGATTGCTGATGCCCCAGCTGGAGACTCGCCCGTCCACTCACCAGTCCCAGACTCTTTTGAGTCTGTGGCTTCTGCTCCGTCTCACGAGGTGAGCATTCAGCACTTTGTTCATGACTCGGACCCTGACCAGGCATCTTCTGCCGCCCCTATTCCGAGTTTCGCTTTCGAGCACGATGATATTGACGATTCGGATCCTGTTTTCCCTCCAGGATTTGATCCTGACCGTGATATTGAGTATGTTCATATGGACCAGCTTGTAGAGGACCCTGTTGATCCTGCTGACCCTATCGGTCCCATTGATCCAGACTTTGAATTTGATATGGCGTTTGACGACCCGGAGCCTGCCGTAGCCCCAGAGCAGGCAGCTGCTTTCGATCCTGTGCATGAGCATGACTTGGTGCATGCTGATGTTCCTGTCGATCCTGTTTTGGCTGACCCGCCAGTTGGCGATCTTCCTGTTGATGACGTCCCTTTGTTAGCTGATGATCATGCTGTTGATCCTTTTGTTGACCCACCTTTGATTGCTGACGTCCCTGTAGACCACCATGTCGATCATGTTGATCCTGTCATTGCTCCTTTTGATCCTGTACCCATTGAGCCTGAGCACGCTCTATTTGCAGAGCATATGGATCCCCCTGACGAGGAGGCTCAGCACGGTTGGATACCGGCTGACGAGGATGTTCCACCGCTTCCACCACATCACACTGAGGCACATCATACTGATTTTTCATTTCAGATCCCACCGTTTGTACCTCCAGCAGGGCCTGGAGAGGGCTCTTCAGCCCACCCCTTTGGACACATACCGATGCCTATACCCTTCGTACCTCAGACGACACCTGTTCCATCTTCTATTCATGTAGCACCATTCGATCCCACCAGCATGCCACTGCTTTGGTCATCTTCCTCACCGATGCCACCCACTGATCCATATCATCCATTCCATATGGGACATACCATTGAGGACGTCTTGATGTCCTTTGTCCATCAGCATGATTCCCACACACAGCGACTCCAGGAGCTCGAGAGAGCTCAGCTATCTTTTGGTCCATATCTTGGTCAGACATCTTCATCTTTTCAGCCTTTTCGATCATTACCTCCTGACTATGCTGCCCGACTTACGACCTTGGAGCAGCAGATTGCATCCGTTATCCGCACTCAGCAGGCGATGGAGGAGGATTGGCTTCATCTTCGCCGCTTACTTTACGCTCACTTTCCCCCTCCTCCACCCCCATCCGCATAGGGCTCATTGGTACCGTAGTGGTAGGCGATGGTGAGACGACCGCGATTGTGACTGCACAGCCTTTTGGAGACCATCTGACGATACTGATTTTTGTTGATATTTGTTGATGTACTGGATGTATGTGACACTGATGTGATATTGTTTTGACAGGGGTGATGTAGCCCCTATTTGATTTGTGATTGTATGATACAGTGACGTACTGATACCCTTACCACATTATGGTCTCGATATATAAAACAATCGCCGTATTCTCACCATATCTGATTCACTTGATTGCTTATTTATGTTTTGTGACATGGGATGTTGTATGTATGATATTTGCAACATGGGATGTTGGGACATGGGATGTTGTATGTATGATATTTGCAACATGGGATGTTGGGACATGGGATGTTGTATGTATGATATTTGCAACATGGGATGTTGGGACATGGGATGTTGTGTATATGATATTGTAACATGGGATGTTGGGACATGGGATGTTGTGTGTGATATATTGATAACATGAGATGTTATATGCTATTACTATTACTATATACGTATGTTAAAATGGCCTAATCAACGTACGCATCTGTAGAAGATGGCACCAAGACGTCAACCGCAGCCGATGCCCACGACTCATGAAGAACTCCAACAACTTATCGCTAGCGCCATTGCTCAATACGCTGCCTCGCAAGGAGGACCGAGCGGAAGTAGCTCGAACATTAACGGTAACCAAAATCCTCCTCATGGGTGCACCTACAAACAGTTCTTGGACTGTAAGCCCATCAACTTCGACGGCACAGGTGGTGCTGTTGCTTTCGTTCGCTGGGCAGAGAAGACTGATTCCACCATCCGCATGAGCAAATGTGCGCTCGACCAGCAGGTCACTTACATCTCAGGGCTGTTTCTAGACGGAGCCCTATCTTGGTGGAACTTACAAGTACAAACACTAGGCGAAGCTGCCGCCTACGCCCTGACTTGGGCCGAATTGAAAGAGCTTATGCGCAAGAAGTACTGTTCCCGCGCAGAAATTCAAAGGTTGGAGACTGAATTTTGGCACCTAAAGATGGATGGACCAAAAGTTGCAGAATACGTCCAGAGGTTTCATGACCTATCTCAAGTGGTTCCTTATATGGTCACGCCTGAATACAAGCGAATTGAGCGCTTCATTTGGGGATTAGCTCCCCAAATCATTAGCATGGTGACCTCCTCCAAACCGACAACTATCACGGAAGCCATTGATTTGAGCGTGGCTCTCACTGAGGAGGCAATTCGTTTAAACAAGTTTGATGAAGTCAAGGCAAAGAAGACAGAGACTCACGTTGAGTCCTCAGGAGATAACAAAAGGAAGTTTTCAAACTTCAAACAAGGCGTCAGCAT
This sequence comes from Helianthus annuus, assembly GCF_002127325.2. Lineage (NCBI taxonomy): Eukaryota > Viridiplantae > Streptophyta > Magnoliopsida > Asterales > Asteraceae > Helianthus > Helianthus annuus. The sequence goes on from NC_035436.2 coordinate 106,532,207, forward strand.
GGCAGTAAAGAAAGGAAAATCAACTGGTAGTACCAAGAAAGGGAAAGGGTACCAGGGCACCCAGCCCAAATGCAACAACTGCCAACGCCACCATGCTGGCTATTGTAACGTGAAAGTTTGTGAATCTTGTGGAAAACCGGGCCACTCAAAGGAATCATGTTGGGCTAGTGCAGGCCGGGGAGGCCAGGGAGGATATATGAATAGAAACGATAATCGTGGTGGTTTGGGAAATCGCCCACAAGGGAATAACCGAGGCTACAATGCAAATCAAGCCGGAACTGCCAATCAAAACAACCCGCCAGTTGGGGATGGTGCGGGAAGTGGAAAAAGATTAGGATGTTTTCATTGCGGTGACATTGGGCACTTCAAGAAGGATTGCCCGGGATTGAACCAAGCCCGTGGAAGGGTGTTCCAGATCGGTGCACGGGAAGCACGCCAGGATCCCAACGTTGTCACTGGTACGTTCCCTGTAAATCAACGCTATGCATCTGTTCTGTTTGATACTGGTGCCGATTATAGCTTCGTATCGCTAGAATTTAGAGACATGCTTGGTTTAGCCGCTAGTAAGTTAGATATTCCTTACTCGATCGAATTAGCGAATGGGAAGTTAGTAGAAGCTAACGAAGTGATTAGAGGTTGCGTAATCGAGTTAGGAGAGCGTGAGTTTGCTCTCGATCTACTACCAGTCCAGTTGGGAAGCTTCGACGTGGTAGTAGGGATGGATTGGTTATCCGGGAACAAGGCAGAGATAGTATGTCACGAGAAGGTTATTCGTATTCCGACCGACGATGGTGAGACCATTGTTGTTCATGGAGAGAAGCGTGAGACGCCGTTGCGGATTATCAGCTGTCTGAAAGCAAGGAAGTGTTTGCAGAAGGGATGTGTTGCTTTTCTGGCGCACATCGTGGACAAGAAAGCTGCCGAGCCAAGGATCGAAAACATCCCTGTCGTGAGGGAATACCCAGAAGTCTTTCCAGAAGACTTGCCTGGCTTGCCACCTCAAAGGCAAGTGGAGTTTCACATCGACTTAGTTCCAGGCGCTGCGCCTGTGGCTAAGGCACCCTACAGACTTGCTCCGTCTGAGATGCAAGAACTGTCAACACAACTTCAAGAGTTGTTAGACAAGGGTTTTATCCGACCAAGCTTCTCGCCTTGGGGAGCTCCAGTTTTGTTTGTCAAGAAGAAGGATGGTAGTTTCCGTATGTGCATCGACTACAGAGAGTTGAACAAGCTGACGATCAAGAATAGGTATCCTTTGCCAAGGATTGATGATCTGTTCGACCAGCTTCAAGGTTCAAGTTTCTACTCAAAGATCGATCTTCGATCTGGATACCATCAACTGCGGATACAGGAAGAGAGTATTCCGAAGACAGCCTTCAGAACTCGATATGGGCACTACGAATTTCTGGTTATGCCGTTTGGTTTGACAAACGCACCTGCAGTGTTCATGGATTTGATGAACCGAGTTTGTAAGCCGTACCTGGATAAGTTTGTGATCGTATTCATCGATGACATCCTGATTTACTCAAAGACGAAGGCTGGACACGAGCAGCATCTTAGAGCCATTCTGGAGCAGCTAAAGAAGGAACAATTGTACGCCAAGTTCTCTAAGTGCGAGTTTTGGCTACGCGAAGTCCAGTTTCTTGGACATGTGGTTAATGGGGATGGAATTCATGTTGATCCCACCAAGATCGAGGCAATCAAGAATTGGGAAACGCCTACAACGCCAACCGAGATTCGACAATTTTTGGGTTTGGCTGGCTACTATCGAAGGTTCATCGAGGACTTCTCGAAAATCGCTCAACCTTTGACGCTCCTCACGCAGAAGGACAAGACGTTTAATTGGGGAATCAAACAGGATGAAGCATTTCAGATATTAAAGGATAAGCTTTGTAACGCGCCAATCTTAGCTCTACCAGAAGGCACCGACGATTTTGTGGTATATTGCGACGCATCGCGTCAGGGATTGGGTTGTGTGTTGATGCAACGCCAAAAGGTCATTGCTTACGTATCACGTCAACTGAAAGTGAACGAAAAGAACTATACCACCCACGATTTGGAGCTTGGCGCAGTGGTTTTTGCACTAAAGATCTGGAGACACTACCTGTATGGTACGAAGTGCAAAATCTTCACAGATCACAAAAGCCTACAGCATATATTCAACCAGAAGGAGTTGAATATGAGGCAAAGACGATGGGTTGAATTATTGAATGATTACGACTGCGAGATAAAGTATCACCCAGGGAAGGCGAATGTAGTCGCCGATGCCCTAAGTCGTAAAGAAAGAATCAAGCCCATAAGGGATAGGGCTTTGGAAATGATTATACGAACCGATCTTTCCTTGCACATTCGTGCTGCATAAAAGGAAGCTCTCAAGGAGGGAAACCTTGAGGAAGAATATCTCCGTGGAATGGAGAAGCTTTTGGTACCAAACGAGGAAGGAACGTTATGTTTTGAGAAAAGGATTTGGGTTCCTCTATTTGGTGGATTAAGGGAAGTTATTTTCGATGAAGCGCACAAGTCACGGTACTCTATCCACCCTGGATCGGATAAGATGTACCAAGATCTCAAAAATTACTACTGGTGGCCTAGGATGAAAGGCGACGTTGCTATTTACGTGAGCAAATGTTTAACGTGCGCTAAGGTCAAGGCAGAATACCAGAAGCCCTCGGGACTTCTGCAACAACCTGAGATTCCCAAGTGGAAATGGGAACAAATCTCAATGGATTTTGTTACAAAACTGCCAAGAACGCCAAGAGGTCATGATATGATTTGGGTGATTGTTGACCGCCTAACAAAGTCCGCACACTTTCTGCCAATCAAGGAGAAAGACAGTACTAGTAAACTTGCGGAAATTTACGTGAGAGAGATCGTAGCACGACATGGAGTACCCCTCTCGATCATCTCTGATAGAGACGGAAGGTTTGTGTCAAGGATATGGCAATCCTTCCAAGAAGCTTTTGGCTCACAATTGAATCTGAGCACTGCGTTCCATCCGCAAACTGACGGCCAGAGCGAGCGAACGATACAGACTTTGGAAGACATGCTGAGAGCATGTGCTATGGATTTGGGCGGTAGCTGGGATAAACACCTACCTTTGGTCGAATTCTCATACAACAACAGCTACCACACCAGTATTGGTGTCGCGCTTTTGAAGCCCTTTACGGACGCAAGTGTCGATCACCACTATGTTGGGCTGACGCAGGTGATAGGCAGCTTGCCGGTCCCGAAATCGTCCAAGAGACGACAGACAAGATTGCGCAGATTCTTAAACGCATCGAAGCCGCTCGCCACAGACAAAAGGCCTATGCGGATCCAAACCGAAAACATATGGATTTTCAAGTTGGAGAGATGGTGTTATTGAAGGTATCACCCTGGAAAGGGGTGGCACGCTTTGGGAAGCGTGGGAAGTTAAATCCACGCTACATTGGTCCTTTCAGAATTCTAGAAAGAATTGGAACCGTAGCATACAAGTTGGACCTACCTGCTGAACTAAATGGTGTTCACGATACATTTCATGTATCCAATTTAAAGAAGAGTCCAACTCAAGTTGACGTTGCCATTCCTATCGACGAGATTCATGTTGACGACACGCTCCACTTCGTAGAAGCACCTGTCGAGGTCACAGATTGGAAAGTTAACAGGACCCGCCGGAGCAGTGTCAAACTCGTCAAGGTTCGCTGGAATGCCAGACATGGTCCTGAATACACCTGGGAGCGTGAGGACCGGATGAAAGAGAAATACCCCCACTTATTTCCTAAAATCTCTGCATCTACAAGCAGAACTTAAATTTCGGGACGAAATTTATTTAACGGGGGGAGAATGTGACAACCCTCACAAAACCAGGTATCCGTACGACTTAATTAGCTATTAACTGTTGCCTAATTACTGTGCTTAACTGAGATTTCTGATAAACTACTACTTGATTGTTGGTACTTGTACATATCTGCATCATACTTTGATTTCCGTCACTACATTATTTATTTACTGAACTTTAGTGACAAACATGATGCACAAAAGCACAGTAGCATTTGAACGGATAACCTATTGAACATGCTGATATAGCCAGCATCAGACAAACACTGCCTCTAAAGGCCTGAATGAGCCAGAATTATTTTACTACACCCATAGTATGTGTAGGGATACAAGGGTTGTATAGTTGCGTCTCTAGGCATAAGATACGGAAATTGGATGTGCCTAAAACGTACCTTAAGCACGGAACACAGCACTTTTATTTACACACTAGCTTCTAGCTAATTAATAAAGTGCCAAAATACAAAGAATTATTCCCGACACTTTGCTGAATAAATTGTGTCGCTAAAAATATTACTTACGACGCTTAAAGGATATCTTAAGCACTTTAACGGATTCCTATCCGACCGAACAACCGGACAATACCCGGAACATAAAAATATTGCCAGGATTATTATTGGTATTTTTCTGAGCCAGTTAGGGTCCCTGATTACCCTAACACCCGCAATATAACACATTAAACAACTAACGGGGTTAGACCTTAAAGTAACCGACTTTAACCAAACTAAACTGTAACTGCACGATCGAGACCCAACCGGGCGACCCCACACCCCTTTGGGCCGGTTCCATTGGGATGGAACTAGATGGTACAACTTTTGTTTATTTTATTAGATTACGCGGGTATCTAAAAGCTTGGAGAACCGATGGACGAAGGGGCTTGAAATCTCTATAAATAACTCACCCTCTCACACACACTAAACACACACATCAACACAACACACTCTCTCCCTCTTGCTCCCCTTCTCTCGGCCGAACACACCCACACTCACACCACCATTTTCGAGTTCGGGTCTTGCCATTCCAAGCATACACTAGTGTCGGGGATCACGTACAACGAAGCTTGGAGCAAACGGAAGCTAAAGGACCTCGTGCATTTGCTTTTATCCGCGCCATTTTCGCCAAAGAACTTCCCTAGCCCCGAGCTAGAGGTATAACATTTGAAACTCATTTTTAATCGTGTCTAAAGTGGTTAAAAGGATTTTTGACGGATAAAAGTCGGTAACCCACTTCTTGAATCATTAAAGTCTACTAAAATGTGAATATCGTTGGTTAAAAGCACATAACGCGTGTAAATGTCGTAGTATTTGAATATGTTGATTGTTAAGGCCCGATCTACGATGTGGTGGCTCTTATCATCGTTTAACCCGACTTTGCTGAGATCCCGAATCTTGACATACACTTGTTGCCAGCGGTACGAGGGTTAAAAGGTGAAACTCCACCACACGGGAAACATGAACTTGTGTAAAAGTGTTTCAACAATGAAAAATAGTATTTAAGACGAGCCGATCTACGTATGTACAAGTGGTATATTCGTAGGACCGGATGTCGAGAAAATCATGTTTTATAAAAGTTGTATAACATGTTAACAAATGTGATTTTTATAGTCTACAAGTGTATAAACACTTGTGAAACGAAAGATCCGACAAAATAACCATTTTTACAAAAGTTGTCGGGAAGTTGTAAAGAAAGAACTGTTATAACAACTGGGTTTTTATAAGACTAGAACATTTTATACCTAGATCCATAAATTATAACGAGATCTACACAATGGTTTTTGGAAAAACTACAAGTTCATGAAACGATGCGATTTTACATACTAGTCTACAAATTTGAAGTGTTGAAACTTGTTTATTATGTTGGAAATTGATTGATTGAAATAAAGGAAGTAATTTTGTAAAAGAAAATGATACGCTTGAAAGCGTGGCCACCTCCAGTTACAGGGGAAACTCTGGCGAAATTTTTCTAAAATCTAACACTTAGAGTTATTTACAAGTGTTAGAATTATTTTTGGAAATATTTACGAATATATATTTTCGCCATAACTTTATTTATTAAATAATCGGAGGTGGGATTTTCACAAAACTAAACGTGATAAATATATATTCGGTAAATATATTTTGTCACAACACTGTTTATGATTATTTTGTGAAAATGTATAAATATTATTTTTAGAATAAAAATAATATTTACTAACTTGTCAAACCCAAAATAATACAAACGCTTATACGACAAGCATAAAAGTTACAACGGTAATTTCTATTACCACCTAATCATTAAAACGTAACATACGCATTACGCGGAAATATTCACCAACACGTATGTTGTCAACGTATTATTTTGGAAAGTATTATGTAAAGAGAAAATATATTATTTTTGAGAAAAATAATTATATTTTGGAAAGAGAAATAAAAATATATTAAGTGGGACTTAATGAGATAGTATAAATACACATGTATTTAAATCCCCCATCCTTGGGAAGGAAAGTAAAATACCAAGTATGTACACGAAACGGTTGTCTAACCGTCTCCTAAAAATGTAAGTTATAAAGCTAATGCACGGCCATCCGTCTAATAGAATTAGCACCTGTAGGTCGTTGCACAGCTTCGGATATTCGGATTACTTGGTAGAGATACGCATTCACTGTGAGTTCATGTCCCCCTTTTCTCTAACTGTTTTCAGTTTACTTAACTGCGGGGGTGAAATACATGTTACTATGATTTACGAGTACTTTACAACGGTATGTTTAACGTAAGGAGGTGTTATACGATCATGTGAGTGGATAGGAACAACATGGGGCCATTAGTCCTCATGGAGGGACCGAGGGACAGGAGCGGTAGATCTATCTGGGTGTAGCGAGCCCAGCCCCCGGCCAAACTAGAAACGGACCGTGGGGTGACTTTGTCCACATACTTTGCCGTGGCGAAATCTGCTAGGTTTGAGTCTCCCTATTTGCACTTCACATATGTCAGTGGCCTTGCAAACCATTGATGATCACAAGTCCTCTTACACTGCTACATACCACAACTATTTTTATACTCACAAATGTTTTACATACTCACCTACACGTGAACTCGCTCAACATTATTGTTGATTTTTCAACTCACATGTATTTCAGGAAATTAAACGGATCTGGCACGGTGTGGAACGTTTTCCGCTGCACTGGTCATGAAGTCATCAGGGTTTAGGGTTGTGTCTCTTACCTGGACAAGACACAAACCCTAAATCACGTCTATGTTTTGTTATAAGTTGTAATGTTACTAAACAAGGTTATGGTTGCATGTTAAAAACACTGGTATTGTATGATGTTTTCAAAAACTTAGTGGATGACTTGCATGGTTTTTAAATTCATATAGCTTTGTTATGATTAAGCTATGGTATTAAGAAGTCACACAAATTAACCACGCTTCCGCAAAGCCAGGGTGTGACACACAAAACTCGGACCCCCTTTAAGTTTAAAGGTCGGACAACATTTGAGACACAAAGCTCGGACCCCTAACTAGGGTTACAAGTCGGATCATTTGCCACATATAAAAGTCGGACTTCATGTCCTTTCTAAACTTCGGATCACATGTTTACATATTAGAAACATTCGGACTAAGGCTTCATGATTATAATTCGGACCTTATTGAAACTCGGATATATATCAAGCATATAAAACTCGGACTTACATATACATTGTTAAAAACTCAGACTTGAATAATCATAAGGGTTGTGAAACTCAGACAAGCACATACATTCACAAAACTCTGAGTAACATATCAATCACTCGATCTTTGAAATTAAAGCAGTTACGTTTCTTGGTTTCTAACCCTAATTTCATACATATTGACGGCAGAATCATAATCAATCAACCTATGATCAACAACAACAATCATTGCAGGAACAATCTATCAAACATACAACTAATCATCATCAATAATTCAGAATCAAATCAAAATCACAGAAGTATCATATGAGAGCTAGGGTTTTCACATATTACAAGAATCAAGAATTGATGCAATCAAATAATCAATAATCATTTACCTTGTGTTGATTCTAGAGAAAATGCGGAATTGAAAGTGATGAATAGCTTGCCAATGATGATGGTGATAATGATTGCTAGGGGATTAGAGAATACAGTACGTGCTTTGGTTTTATGAAAATGATTAGTGAACAAGGGATTAGGGTTAAGTATAGTTTAATTTTCACTAATTACTCTACACACCCTGAATTACTATATCTTACACAAGCACACCATCTCACATCAATTTCACAGTTTCACCACCAAGTTCACATATTTGACAAGTCTATCACAATTAACACATAACCATGCACAAACACACAATACACTTCATTGAATCAAAACGTATACAATTCCATAGCAATCAATTATGCAAATAACCAACTAAACAATACATGAACGTGCAATAAATGCAAAATAGAAATCTTGGAAATTCGAGTTGTCACAGCCGCCACCTCCTCCGTTCTCTTCACCCTCACAACTAGGATTTGCTGACCCAGTAGCCGCCGTTACTTAGGGTTTTCGATATTTGCCCTTTTCTGGGTGTTGATTGCGTTCAGAAGAGAAGAGAAGAGAAGAAGAACCACAGTTTTTTTTTTTGTTTTGTGAAGGAAGAAAAGAAAAAGGAACAGATTTCCTTTTGTGGGTGAAAAAGAAGCACAGTGTACGTGCCTTTATTTCTGGTGAAATATTGAATTTCTCAATTTGATCAGAAAGACCCCTCAACATGACAAAGGTTGTCATAGTCCACTGCTACTTGTTCATTGCCATTTAAAGCACGAAACAGATAAGTATTTTGTTTCTGATCACTGCTTTCGCTCGTATAAATTACCACTTAGCAGTACAAACCCGTTTGGTTAGTAGTAATTTGGTAAATTTTTTTTAATGGCAGAAGATAGTAAAATCAAGATTGATAAGTTTGATGGAAGTGATTATGGATTTTGGAAAATGCAAATTGAAGATTTGTTGTATAAAAAAAGTTGGCATTTGCCTATGTTGGGTGAACAACCGGATGACATGTATGATGAAGAATGGAAGTTGTTGGATATACAAGCTTTGGGTGTGGTTAGGCTTTCTTTGGGAAAGAGTGTTGCATATAACATTGTCAATGAAACAACCACATATGGTGTATTGAAAGCTTTGTCCAACATGTATGAAAAACCATCCGCTTCAAACAAAGTATTCCACATCGGACAATTGGTTAACACCAAGATGAAGGAAGGCATGTCGGTTACCTCTCACATAAATGAGTTTAACTCGATTATCTCTCGTTTAGCCTCAGTTGAAATAAAGTTTGAAGATGAAGTACAAGCGCTACTCTTTTTATCATTGTTGCCCGACAGTTGGTCAGGCACAGTCACATCTGTTAGTAGTGCATCCGACACTACCAAACTCACTTTCGAGAGTATTTGTGACTTGATAGTAAATGAAGATATCAGACGGAGAAGCAATGGTGAGATTTCTAATTCTAGTTCTTTATTGCATACAAAATGTAGAGGAAGAAGAAACAAAAGAGGACATAGTCGAGGCAGGTCCAAGTCTAGAAAAAAGGGACAGTTAAAGAACAGAAAAGACGTTGAATGTTGGAATTGCAAAGAAAAAGGTCACTTTAGAAGCCAATGTATAAAACCAGCTGCAAAGAAAGAAGTAAACAGTGTATCCTCGGAAGAATTAGGTGATGCTCTCATCTGTTCTGTTGAAGATTCAGTTGAATCTTGGATTATGGATTCGGGTGCTTCTTTCCATGCTATCTCATGCCCAGATATGGTCAATAATCTACGAACAGGTAACTTTGGTAAGGTTCGTTTAGAAGATGATCAAATGCTTGATACCACAGGTATTGGAGATGTAGACTTGAAGACCTCATTAGGAACTATATGGACATTAAAAAATGTCAGGGTTATTCCTTACATGAGGGGAAAGTTGATTTCAGTTGGTAAACTGGATGATGAAGGGTTTAATGTTCATTTTGGGGGTGGACAATGGAAAGCGATAAATGGCAATTTAGTGATTGCCAAAGGAAAGAAAAGAGGCGCTCTATACATGGCAGAAGTTTCTGCTGAAGGTGTTTATGCAAGGACCACCGGTCCGAGTCCATCAAATTTATGGTACAACCGACTCGGACACATGAGCAAGAAGGGATTGAAGATGTTGGCTCAGAAAGGAAAGTTTCCAGACTTGAAGAAAGTGGAAACTGAATTTTGTGAACCTTGTGTTCTTGGAAAACAAAAGAGGGTTACTTTTGTGAAGACAGGGAGAGTACCGAAACCTCAGAAGTTGGAGCTTGTTCACTCCGATGTATATGGACCAACTTCAGTTTCATCTCTAGGAGGCACGAGGTATTATGTTACCTTCATCGATGATTCAACACGCAAGGTATGGGTATATTTTCTTAAACATAAATCTGGTGTATTTGATGCTTTTAAGATATGGAAATCTGCTGTTGAAAATGAAACTAATTTGAAGGTAAAGTGCTTAAAGTCTGACAATGGTGGTGAATACATAAGCAAGCAGTTCACTGACTATTGTGCCAAGGAAGGGATAAAGATGATCAAGACAGTTCCCGGATGTAAAACCCGCCATATATAATTGGGACTTTAATATAATTTACGCATTTTTTTTTAAAACAAAAATACTTCAATTCATTAAAGGATACGAACTAGGAGTTTTTATAGTGTCAACTTAGTAGTTAACTACTAACTAGTTTAACATCCCAAAAGTACCAAATTAAGTAATTACATTATTAAAACATTGTTTGCAACAAGACTAGGTAAGCGCGGAAGCTTCAAAATGTAGTGTTCGGTTCTTCAAAATATGCTTGATCGCCATCCAGAAAGTTCCCATCATTACCTAGAGTCAAACCCATTAATATTATTAGTTTTGACATTGAAACTCAATATGCAAACAAGTTCCAGCATCAGAATATAAAAAGATAATAACTTTTTATCTTGGGTTCTGCCGCGTGTCGCGGCAAAAGACATCGAATCCGTCGCGACTCGCGACGGCTTCCGCGTACCGCGGGAGTTGCCAAGGTTTCTTCCGCGTGGCGCGTGGGAAGCCATTTTCCAGCAGGTGCAAGTTTAAATCCTGCATTTCTGCCCAGCTCCGAATTTTCTTAAAATCCCACTTTAAACTAGCATAACTTTTTACTCGGTTGTCCGTTTTAGCCGATTCTTTTTCCTATGGGTCCGTAATAAAATTTTGGACCCAACCATGTAAATTTCACACAACGAAAACCGGATTACCAACGAATAGTTCGCAGAATCCTTGTTTCAATTGTCCAACCCATTAGCTATATGCGCATAGTATCATTTTTCAATTCTAAAACCTTTTAAACGTAATTACCCAATTTCCCGGGCTTATAATTCCTGGCGTATCCACGCCATTTCATGGCTTTACGCTCACATTAAAATTTTCATGCTTGTTTTTCCCAAAATTCAAGCATACCCTTTTAAGCAACACTTATGATGAAGTTTTATCGTTTGACCCGATATCTCGGATTCATACACTTAAATTAACATAACCAATTCATCGATGTGTTATTATCCAACACTAACACAATACGAGACTCTCTAGTCTCTTCACACAAGATTATTTAAAAGCATAGTCTTGACCCGTTTGGTTGTCGAGTGAAAACCATCACTTTAATGACAAGCCAGACTAATTTCTACCATTATTTAACCCGTTGGGTTTGTCGAGTGAGTTACATCACTTCATTGACGTTCCAACATGGCTATTTTAAACAATAACTTCAACAAGCGTATTTATTTAATTAGTTTGACCCGTTTGGTTGTCGAGTGAGTTACACCACTTCATTGACACACCCAACGTCATCTCTTTCGCCATATCAATATTCAACATATCTACGACTAGGTTTATCTATATAAACGTAACGAGACGACAAGTCACGTACCTTTAAAGCGCTCCTTCCAAACGCGTGTCACCACCGGCTTGTCCGCTCGACGCTCCGGTATCTTTTCCTATAGAGTTCAACCATAGCTTGTTTAGAACTCCTTTTCCATTATATATATATATTACATAATCCGCCCAAACATCACAATACGCGTTTTTAACTTAAATTTCAGTTTTGAGCCTTCTTTGAGGCATTTCTACAAACACTTATAGGGCAGAATTTTATATCTTTTATTTTCAAGTTCATGGCTTGTCGCTTAGCCAAAATTAACATCAATCGAGTTATCACATATAGAATCAAACATCAAATTTTTCAGTAATCAATTTCTATGAATCAATTTACACTAGATTAACATTCAAAACCCTAGTGTTCATCTAGTTCTATGTAACCCACTAATCACCTAAAATGGTGGCCATGGATTTCACTAAAATTTGGCATGATTTCAACATGTAATTACCTCGGGTTTACTCCTAGACACTTAAATGTTCTTATTTCATCTACATAACACACATGCATTAACAGATTTCGAGTTCTATAAATTCATGAGAATTTCAAGTAGAGAATTTTTGTAAAATTTTGCATACCTTGTGATCTCCTTTCAATGGGGATCATTAATCTTGGCTCGGATTTCATTTTGGATCAGATTTGAACCTTCAATTTGTGAGTTTTGTGATGAACTAGGGCTTTTGGGGAAGCTTGGGGTCACCCCTGCTTCTGGTCGATCTCAACAACACACAGGCAAGTGTGTTTTGAGTTTAGTTTTGTTATTTTATTAAAAATAGTTTTCATTTAGACACTTTTGGCCCCTCATCTTTCATTCTTTATTTGTTTTAACTCTTAACTACTCATAAATGATCAACTAACTAGGTTAGTGTCACTCCTAGTTAGTTTATTCTTATTAATTTATTTGCAACCTAATTGCAAATTTAAGAATTTGTATTTTCGGGATGTTACAAATCCACCCCCCTTAAAAAGGGTTTCGTCCCCGAAACCAGAGTACATACCGAATAGTGTAGGATAGAGACGTCGCATCTCTTCTTCGGACTCCCATGTAATGCCCAAACCTTTCCTATGCTCCCATTTGATCTTGACTTGATCGATTTGTTTGTTTCGTAAGTGCTTGACCTTTCGATCTAAAATCTCCAATAGTCTTACCGCATAATTCAGGCTATTAACCACCTCGATATCGTCGTAATGGATATAAGTTGTTTCCTCCGCTAGACATTTCCGCAATTGCGACACGTGAAACGTGCCATGTATTCCATTCAACTCTTCCGTTAGCTCGAGGCGATAAGCCACCTTGCCAACCCGTTCGATGGTTTTAAATGGCCCGATAAACCTCGGGCTCAGTTTCCCTCTTTTCTGAATCGGATAACACCCTTCCTTGGGGAAAAACTTTTAGCATAACTATATCACCTATTTCCTATCTTTTGGCGCCTTTTTGATCCTGTTGCCTTTTGACCATCCAGTCACTGAGTCCGTCAGCATACTTACTTCACGCTAGTCTTATATTAACAAGCGCTCTACATAGGTCACAACATTATTTTGACTACAACTTGTTTTATTGCCTAGACTAATCGGTCCCCATTTTACCTCATACCTCGTCATTCAGGTATGCTATATTGTCGTCATCGGCCCTTTGCGTGTTTATCATTTCATATCTAGTAACTCATATTGAAACGTGGCTTGTATTCTGTGTCACTTTTGTTTCCGTGATCACATCACGTCATGTTTAGGTTTTCGTCAGCTTTTCATTATTACGAATCTTCTTTCGAAAGCATCGTCCTACACCTAACGGCGTTAAGACTTATATTCTTTAGTGTTAACCATTTTCTAACTTCTCTCACAGTATTTATATTTATTAGAACGTCGTTTCCTTATTAAAACTAAATTTTAATTTAACGTCTATCTCTTTAACTCATGTCGTCGATGAATACAATCACAAACTTGTCTAAATAAGGCTTGCACACTCTGTTCATAAGATCCATGAAAACTGCAGGCGCGTTCGTTAGCCCGAATGGCATGACTAAAAACTCGTAGTGGCCGTAGCGTGTTCTGAATGCTGTCTTAGAGATGTCCTCATCCCGGACTCTCAGCTGATGGTAACCTGACCTTAGGTCAATCTTGGAGTAGTAGCTCGACCCTTGCAACTGGTCGAATAAGTCGTCAATACGCGGCAGAGGGTAACGGTTCTTCACTGTCACCTTGTTCAGTTCACGGTAATCAATGCACATCCTGAAAGTACCGTCCTTCTTCTTCACAAATAGTACTGGAGCTCCCCAAGGCGAAGAACTAGGACGAATAAAACCCTTATCCAGGAGTTCTTGCAGTTGCTTAGACAGTTCTTCCAGTTCAGTTGGAGCTAAACGATACGGTGCGCGGGCTATTGGTGCTGCTCCAGGAGCTAGCTCGACTTGAAACTCGACCTGGCGATGAGGCGGTAGACCAGGTAAATCTTCAGGAAACACTTGAGGAAATTCGGGTACAACCGGGATATCCTCTATTCTTTTCTCTTTCATCGCTGCATCAGTAACCAGTGCCAAAATAGCAGTGTGTCCCTTTCGTAAACATTTCTGAGCCTTCAGGAAGGAGATGATGCCAACCACAGCACCACTCTTGTCGCCTTGAACTTCGAGAGGTTCTTTACCAGAACGGGGAATACGAATGATCTTCTCTTTACATAGGATCTCTGCTTGCTGCTTGGATAACCAATCCATGCCAACGACGATGTTAAAACTACCCAGAACTATAGGAATGAGGTCGATGGAGAAAGTCTGACCAGCGAGAATAAGATTACAACCCTGAACTATGTGTGTAGCTTCTAGACTTTTACCATTAGCTAACTCTACGACATGTTTGGTGTTTAGGGGAGTTGGAGCACGTTTTAACATTTGGCTAACTTTCAAAGACATATAACTTGTATCCGCACCCGAATCAAACAATACAGTAACATAAAAGTCGTCAAGAAGAAACTTACCCATGACTACGTTGGGATCATTTCTCGCTTCACCCCGCCCCAGCACAAATACACGACCCCTTGCTTCGTTGTCGTTGTTGTTCCCACCATTGTTGTTGTTGCCATTGCCCTGATTGTTGTTATTGTTGTCGTTGTTGTTCCCACCGTGGCAGTGTCTTTTGAAGTAACCTTCAGCGCCACAATGAAAACATCCCTTGTTGCCCTATTGCTGAGTCTGCTGTGCTTGCTGCTGCTGCTGATTCTGATTCGCAGGTCGTGGGCTCCTACAATCCTTGGCCTCATGACCCATCTTGAGGCATCTTTGACAGCGACCCTTGTTACACTGGCCACTGTGGTGTCTGTTACAGTTGTTACACCTTGGAAGGTTCCCTCGATATCCACCCTGCCTGTGACTGCCCGAAGATTGCTGACCAGGGCTCTGATAGTTGTCAGTCTTTCGTTGCTGAACCTGTGACTGAACTGAAGCTGATCCCTTGCTGGAATCCCCATCCCATTTTCTCTTGTTGTCACTGGGAGTAGCAAGTGTAGTAGAAGTGGTAGCGGTGGCAGTAGCGCTGATACGTTTAGGCAGCTTGTTCTGTTCCACTGCCTGATCCGTGAGACGATGAGCAAGGCATTGAATAGTCTGGATATTGTCAAGATTAGCCGATGTCACATGGCTCTGAATTTCTGGCGCTAACCCTTTGAGATACAACTCAATGCGCTTGATCGGATGATCCACCATAGTTGGACACGAGATGGCCAGCTCATTCGACCGTTTCGTATAAGCTTCGATTTCCGACCCTGTCATTTTCAGATGGTAAAGCTCCACTTCCAACTTGTGGATGTCATCCCGTGTACAGTATTCTCGTTTAATCAGCTCTTTGAAATCATTCCAAGGGGTGGCGTTAGCAGCTGCCAACCCTAAAATCTGAACTTGCGCGTTCCACCAAGTTAGCGCAATCCCTTCTAGTGTGCTAGTGGCGTACTTCACCCTGCGAGCCTCAGGGCATTCACACATTTCAAACACAGACTCGAGCTTTTCAAACCAATGGAGGAGTCCAACCGCTCCCTCCGTTCCACTGAACGTGCTAGGACGACAATCCATGAAGTTCTTGAAAGTACATACAGGTTGCTGAGCGGGTTGACCTAATGTGTAAGAACAGAATAAGGTTAAACACAAGAGTTGGTTTAGGAACGTAGGATCTAAAGATCCTAGGATGAGTTACGACTGCAGGTTATACCTCCTGCGTTTGCAGCTGCAAGTACCGCAGCAACTTGTTCGTTGATGAGAGCCGTCAACTGGGCTTGTGTCAAGTTAATACGTCCGGCCATTGATCTTCACATCAAAGGCAACATAGGTGAGAAAGGTTCGCGAATAGTGCGATGACAGAAGAGTGTAAGCACAAAAGTGTTCTCAAGCAATAACAAATAGTAAGCAATGTAATCTAAGCATACCACGAGCAAGTTCTATGTAATTCTAGCTAGTAGGCAATAAACATAAACCTTATTACCTAGGATGTTGAGTCTTGCACGTGGAGCGAGGCGTCGTTGTGGATCATTGAGCATTGTACTGGTTATAGTCTGGTTTTAATAAAAACGTTTTTCCCTTATTAAAACCGAGTTCTCTATAACCAATGGCTCTGATACCAATCTGTCACACCCCCAAAATCCACCTGCGGGGTATCACCGCTTGGGAGCGTGACTGACCAGGATCAAGCCACCAATCATATAGAACAACGTAATAGTAAAAGTAATTGTCATTTAACCAAACCAATCCATATGAATGGTGTTCGAAACATAAGTGTAATAACAAAGTTTAGCGGAAGCGTATGAGTAAAAGCCCAACATAAATAGAGTATGAAATGTCATAAAGTTTAATCAAAGCAATCACGATCCTTGTCCACAACGACCGCGCCTCCCCACGCAAGCTCCATGTATACCTAACGACCTGCAAGGCATGTAACAGAGAGTCAACAACTAGTTGAGCGAGTTCACAGTAAGTAAGTGTGTAATAGTATGTTCGTTTGTAACGTGTGGCTCTACTGGGCCGATATTATGTTCTATTGGTGGGGGCTTCCCATGTTGCATATACACTAGACTATTTGTAACCATAAGTATTCTTCTTAACCTGAGAACAGTAGTACGTACAAGGTTTACATAGGATTTACGTAAGTGTCCTTCACAAGCCGAGGACAGGGGTACGCGGGGGTTTACGTAGGTTTTACGTAAGTGCCTGACACAACCGAGGCAGTAGTGAGTATAAGTTCACGTAGGTTTTACGTGAGTGTCCTTCGCAACCTGAAGACAGTGATGAGTACAAGTATACGTAGGTTTTACGTATGTGTCCTGCACAACCGAGGACGATGGTAGATAGTCTAGTAACAGTGTAAGTACAAATCTATTCGATCTCATTCCTTCAATCCCATTCCCAAACCCCGGGAATCCCATGCCTTGGTAAGAGTGTGAACTCACCTTGTTTTGCTCGGTATGCTAACTATGTGCTCGAAGGTAATCAATCAATCAATCACGGCCTAAGGTAATGCCTTTACACACAGTCAGTTCATGTTGATCAAATTTCACGTGCAACTATGTCACAAAGTGCGTGGCAGTTAACCTCATGTACCGCATAAGCAGTTTAGTCAATTTTATGCCATTCAAGTACCACATCGTTGTCTATAGCAGTCTATTCCAATACAATCATTCAATAATGCACTTAACAAAGTTAGCATTCAACAGAACCAATACGTTAACTGAATAAATAGGATTAACAATTAACAGAATTAATCAACTTATCTTTGACATGCTTAACTGAATTAATAGAACTCGATCATGCATCATTATTACAATCCGGACTATATGACACAACAAATGCTCGGATCATGTGTGCATACATTAAAAGGTCGGACTTTACATACAATAACAATCAAAGTCGGACTCATATATAAGCATAAAGTCGGACACTATAACATAAGTAAAAAGGTCGGACCCCCTTGTTTAATACAAAAGTCGGACTAATGGTCATCACCAAAAGTCGGACTCCCCTTGTGTAACACAAATGTCGGACAAACATCCCCTAGACATGAAACTCGGACCAAGGGGGTTCCCCCCTTAAAAATTCGGACAGGGGTTTCCCCCTCACAAAAGTCGGACAGGGGTTTCCCCTCACAAAACTCGGACAGGGGGCTTCCCCCCCTTACAAATTTGGACACCTTGTTCCCTGGTATAAAATTCGGACCTTTATCAACAAGCAAGAAACTCAGACAAACATATTAATCAAAACTCAGACTTTTATAACTTCACAAAACCCTGATTGTTAACTCTGAGTTTCAACATACGTGATTTCCAAAACCAATATACAGAATCAGTGGAACAGTTACGTTTGTAGAGAGTAAGATCTAAAACCCTAATTTCATACATCTGTAAACCAATTATCAATCCACAATTCTAACATATCATGTATCTTGGCATCAGGAAAACGATTACACAACTAATCAACATCATTTCACAATAGTCAGAATTCAACCAGTAAATACAGAACTAGTATGTGAAGAACTAGGGTTTACATGAATCACATAATCAAGAATTGATAACAACAAACAATCATTAAACAATTACCTTGGATTGATTCTAGATAAAGAGAGGGATCAAGAGTGATGATAGGGAGCTTGTGCCAATGATGAAGCAAATGATTGTAGAGAGAATTGTAGAGGAAATCTTAGGTACGTCTGATGATTGTGTGGTGATTAGTGAAGGAGATTAGCGTTAAGAGTTGTTAAAGTTTCACTATTAGCACTAAACACCCTTAAGTATTATCTATTACATATTACATGCACAAGATATACAATTTACAGTTTCATCACCACATTCAAGTATTTGCCAAATCATTCATAAACTTTATCAAATCCATAACGTATACAGCTACAAAGCAAACCAATTGTGCCAGTAAACACTAAACAAGCAGTGAACGTGCAATAAATGCAAAAGTGGAATCTCGGAAACTCGAGTTGTCACATCAATCATCACTGTGGTTTCTCTCTTTTGTCATTTCATAGTTCCGCTTATTGGTTATTTCTTAGTTTCACTCATCTGAACAAAAGTTGGTTCCGCTCATAAGGTCACCAAAATCATAGTTTCGCTCCAACGGTCCAATCATCATATGTTTTTACATAATGTCGGTTCAGTGTATATTAGCGGCCCAATTATTTTGTTGAACATTTAAGATTGTCAGTAATTTGAAAAAAAAGATTGCATGTGAATTGATAAAACATTGTCGGATTGTTGATTCTTTGCATGTGATAGATTTTTTATCGGCATTAATCGACTGCATGTGATAGATAATAGGATTAATCCAATTAATTCAAGATTGCAAGATTGCATGTGAACAGTTCACAAGAAACAGTTCTGGTGTCAGTTAGCCCATGTGATTAAATTTGGTGGTCCAATTACATTGTTTGCACACTGATCAAATTTCTTGAAGGTCCAATAGAATTCATTAAGTAATTGAATGTGATTAGTGGCCCAATGAAAGTGAATTTAGATTTAACATTGACAGCCCATGTGATTAATATCTTTGTTCAAAGTATCGGCCCATGTATTGATATAAGTGTTGCATGTGACTAGATAAGTTCAAGACAATACTCGACCCAATCACATTACATATCATAACTGTTGTTGTCGGTTTACTGAACATTGCGGCCCAATCAAGTTGATCTTATACATCGGCCCAATCACATGGAATATTTGTTGTCGGCTACCCATTGTGAATGAAATACTGATAATTGTTTAAAATGGTTTGGAAGTCAATTGTGTCAGCCCACTGTTTACATCGGCCCAATCAGCTGAAATATACGGCACATGTGATTTGTCGGTACATTGTATCAGCCCACAGTTCGGTCCAATCAAAGCATTAGCAACCAAATAACAATTAAATTGCATGAAACATTGTCGGCTGAATGTAAGGCCCAATCGTAGTTGTTGGTTAAGTGTCGGATTTTACATATAAGGCCCAATCAAGTAAAAACAGTTGACACCCACTTGGTTAAAGGCCCAATCATTTTTTTGTTGAACATTTAAAAGGGTTGGATAAAAGTTGATTAAAAGAACGGCCCAATCACAAAGTTGAATGTAAAAATTTTGTCGGATTAGTGGAAGTGGAGGCCCAATCATAAAATTTGTGGTGTTACCGAGGTTGCATAGTGATAAATTGGTGATATTAATTTGTTTCAAGGATAAGCTTTTGGGTTCAAGTAAAAGGCCAAACTCTTGATATAAAGTCCATCGGTTTAATAAGTTTTAGTTTCGGCCCAATACAAAGTCATTTGATTGTTAAAAATTCTGGCCCATTCATATAGATTGATTTGTTTAAACTGATCATTTGCTTGTTGTTTGCAGGTGATCCGAGGTATTTGTGAAGCATCGAATACCCGCACAAACGAATCTTTACTCGATCTGTTGTCGCCTAATTTTCGATGTTCAATCGGATAATCCTTTGATTGTGTGAATTTTTGTATTGTTTGAAAATCTGTTGTTGAGAATTTTTCATTATTGTAGCATGGATTCCGAATTTTATATTGCACTGAACAAGTTTGACAGTTTTACAGGTATCAAGGGAGACTCAATTGAAGAGTTGATCGAAAGGTATGTCAAGTTATATTTAGAGATGAGGAGATTAAAGATAACCAAGACCAATGAGGAATTGAAAGACAAATTGGCAAACGCATTGCCATATGATGAGTGGAGTACTTACTTGATGATGTTGAAGAACAATTCAAACTATGAATTTCTCAACCTTAGTGGATTCATCGAAAAATTGAAGCTCAAGAACTTGAATTTCAAAAGATTAGAAAATTGAAGTCTGATTCAAGAGAGAAGAGTAAAGCAGCAACTGTTGAAGTAAAAGGCAAACCTAAGGAAATTGTTCAAGTGGAAGAGGAGCAGGTTAAAGAAATTTCAGCTATCAAGGTGGAGAAAAAGGCTGAAGCTGTAAAGATGATCAAGAAGTGCTTAAATTGTGAAAATCTGAAATCTGAAAATGCCAAACTCTTGAGGGATTTAGAGAGTTTGACATTAGAAAACAAAAATTTTTAAAATTCAGAAAATGTATTGAAAAATTAAATAAAATATTTAGAAAATGAAAAAGTAAAAATTGAAAAAGATTTTCAAAATCAAATAAAGATTTTAGAAGATGAGAAAGATATCTTTGGTAAAAATAATCTTGAAAAACAAATTGCAATAAATTCTCATCTTGCTAAAATCATTCAGCTTGAAAAAGAAGCTGAAAGTGATCGGAATAAAATTGCTGAGTTAGAAAATAAGTTGAAAGGTTTTGTGACTTCCGCACCATATGTGTGTCCAGAACCGATCAATTCAGTTCCAATAAGTGACAATGTCACAAACTTTGACAATGTCAAAGTTGAAGATTGTGATGAGAAATCTGATGATGAAAATGAAAAAATTGAAAAACAAAAATTGTTTTTGAAATTAAAAGAAAAATTTCAGAAAACTGTTCTACAATCGACTGAAAAGGGAGAATGCTCTAAGCAAAAACCTTTGAAGAAGAAAGTAGAACAAAAACAAAAGAGTAAAAATTTGAAAAATGTTCAAAAAGAGAATAACAGCTCATCAGTTCGATCATCCAATCGTGATAAAAAACCACAAAAATTGGAAAAATAAAACTCACAAAAAATTGGCAATAAGTGGTGCAGGTTGGACCACAGTGCTCAAAAGTCAAATCCAGCAATCAAGATGAGGAAAGAGTATCATCAAGCCAAACAATGCTATGGTCTGAGCGTTTGGTGTGAAGGTGGTACATGGTACGATAACAGAGTGTGTTACCGATGCGGTTATCAAGGACACATTGCTGTTAACTGCCAAAGTTGGAATTATGAGACGAGAAGATGCTTTAACTGTAACATCATAGGTCACATTGCTAGAGATTGCTCAATGAGATCAATGAGAAGATCGAGAGCTGAATCTCAGAAGCAGATGAAAAAGAAACCAGTCAACGTCAAGCCCAAAGAACAAAAGGTTCAAGAACCTAAAGTTCAAGAAACGAAAGTGAAGCTTTCTCAAGGGCAAAAAGACAGACTGAGAAAGAAGAGGAAGAAGGCCAGAGAGTATCTCGAGAAGATCTTGTCCTCGGGTTCATCTGGTGGATCAAATAAGAGTTCTGATGAATCGACTCCCTTGAGTGCAAAGTCAAGCCAGGCGAATTCATCGGATACAAATTTGAGGACGAAAGAAGAAAAGAAGAAGAAGAAAATGGTCGGCGATGAATCTGACGTGTCGAAGTCAGACAAGCCACCTTCAGGCGATGAATCTGGCTTATCACAGTCAGACAAGCCACACTCAGGCAATGATTCTGGTGTGTCAAAACCAGAAGAGCCATTGGTTAAGGTAAAAATGAAGAATTCAGGTTTAACAACGGATGATGCAAACTTTCCACCATTGTTGAACAAGAATTCAAAATCACCCAAGGACCGTTAGGGTTGGGTGAATCTGTTTAAATGAGAAACCTGACTTGCCGGAGTTCCCAGGTTGGTAAGCGTGGAACATGAATCGACACATTTCTTGAGAAATTTCACTCTGTTGATTTTTCGTTTTTACATGTGGTAAATCAGGGACATTAAGTTGTACTTGATTTTCTACAAGTGATGATTGAGATCTAAAACTGAAATCGTAAAATCTATCATGTGTATGAAGAAAACAATGTGATGAAATGACCCCAAACCTACAAATGATTGGTAAACAAACTAATTTTTCCGAAAAAACCATTTTGATTAAAACAAACTTAAGTGTTTTGAAATCTTAATGGTGTCACACCCCTAAAAATCAGAGCTGGCGTGACTGGACCGGTATCTTCATTGCACAGCGGAAGCAATTAAGCTAAGACTTCTAGAAAATGAACGCCACTAAGTGCTCGAATCTCCAATGGGTTCTTCTATTCCAACCGTTCCATAGTTTTGAAATTGTAACCTGAGAAAGAACATGTGAAAAAGTCAACATAAAGTTGAGCGAGTTCATAGTTTGTTTTAAAAAGATTTTAAACAAATCTTTTTGTGTACCGGTTTAAAAGCTGTGGAGAAAATTTAGTAAAATCGGTTTCTTGGCATGTTTATATGAAAACTGTGGGTCTAGCCCATAAGAGTCCTCGTGCATTGCACGAGAGAGAATGGGCCGAGCCCAAAAGAGTATTTGTAAGCAGGACCAACACGTCCTCTTACTTGTGCATAAGTTGAAAACATTGTCAAAGTTTGTAAATACATGTATTATGAGTTTGCGTGAAATGAATATTAAAAACATTTGAAAGTTATAGTGTTGTAAATTGGTATTTAAAGCGTCTATGAACATGTTGATCATTAATGTTTCGCGAGGACATTAATATATGTGACGACATAGGAGGTACTCATCCCGCGTAGGCAATTTAAGTGTCGAACTCTCGACGCTGGACACAACAGCACTCTAAGTGGTCACCCATGGACCGTGAGTGGGGCTCGCCCGTACCCATTAGATCTAACCTTTGTTCCTTGGTCCTCAAAAGGATTAATGGCACCTCAGTTACAGCCTATGCTCACATGATCTAAGAGTTCATTCCATAACTTAATCATACCTAAGTTTGACATGTATTTCCCCCCGAAAGTTGTAAACCGAAACATTGAAAGAAAAGGGGGACATGATCTCACTGAGTTGTCTCGTTTTTCATACGCAGGCCAACCCAGTCACGTTGTTGTAACTAGGACATTCTCGTCACTAGTCATGAAAATCATGCACGTTTTGTAAAACCGGTATGTTTAGTAAAATTCGTTCGTAAACTTTTTGAGTTCAATGAAATTCATTTGCAACATAGTTTAAGAATATGTGTTTTCGTTCATCGAAATAGTGTTTTCTTTTCCAAAAACTTGCATGTCTTTCCACCCCCGAAAACATTTATAAAAATGTAAAAACGTAAAAAGTGGGGGTTATGAACTCACCTTGATATTCCTGTGCAACGCTAGCCTAGCGTGATTTCCATAGTGTTGTTCCATGAACGTGTATTAGCTAGCGTGCAACTACGACATTCCTGCCAAGGAATACTTATAAGTTTCTACATAAGACAACGTAGATAAACTACGTGTCCGAGCTCTACCGAGTCGCTAACAAAACGACTCTACGAAGGAAGGTGTAGATGAATAATGGTAGGTATTCGAAATGTCGTATATGAAACGGTAACATACCGTTGTATTTTTCGTAGGTTGGAAATAAATAAATAGATATACATATCGAAACTTGATGTTTGAAACGACTATAGACAAACATATTCACTTTATGAGAATTCGGATTCTAGGCGATGGAAAGAAATATAAATAATCATATTTATATTATATAATTTCCAAATATTAAATGTTTGAAAAGTGAATCCCAAATTCCGACGTTTGAAATAAATATAGATGATTATATTCATTGTATAAAAATATTCGGAAATGTCGGTGTTCGAAATAAAATAAATAATTATATTTATTTGTAAGAGTGCATCGGGTTTCGATGTTTCTAAGCGTTGGAAATAAATAATCGTCGAATAATAGTCGTTTGAAATAAATATAACAATTATATTTGCTTGTAAAAAAAAACGCTTGGAAATATCAATGTTTGTAGTAAATATAAACATTATGTTTATTTATAAAAGAGTTCGGGATATCGATGTTTGAAATAAATATAAGCATTATATTTATTTTAACTAGGTATCGGTTACAAAATCTCATAACGTCGTCAAAATAAATATACTTCTATATATATTCTTATAAGAAAACTTGTATCCCGATAGATGTCGTCTTTATAACAATATACGTTTCGTAAACCGGGTTTTTAACGAAAATCGGACAGAGTTTCCTCTGTTTTTCGAATATCCCGACAATAAAGTCGTCGTATTTTGACAAAGCTCAACAATAAATTAATCACTTCAAACGCTATATGCTAAAATTTTATGAAATACGACAAAGTAAAGCGTAACTAATCACTAATCGATTCGGGTCGAGCTCGGTCGCGTAACTATCTAAAATCTAAATTACGTAACAATAATAATTCGCTACGTTTAAGTTGTTACCGGGTCTTGGTTTGACTGAGTTTGACCTCACGTTGACCTGACGTTGACCACAGTTGACCAAACTGAAAGTGACTTGGTTTGACTATGCTGACTCGGACCCGAAACCAATCCGTTGACTGCTGTTGACTACCGTTGACCTGCAGCTTGCCTGACCTTGACTGCTTTGACCCGAACCCGACTGAGTTGACCTAAGTGTTGACTGGGTCGACTCGGTTTGACCGAGTTGACCTACACACTTTTATCTTGACCTGGAACCCCTAATGACCACCGTTGTGACCTTCCCGAACCACCTGGAAACATCACAAGCTAACCCGAAGAAGAAGAATCTAGAGTGGATCTGAGAAAAAAAGTGTAAAGAAGTGACTAATGCTTACCGGAGAAGAACACCGGACTGCCGTCTTCATTTTGACCCAAAATCCACCACCACCGCCGCCGTACATGACGACACTGACATTAGCAAGAGGGCGTCGGCCCTCTCCTCTTCGTCGTTCATCTCCGTCTCCTCTCTCTATCTCCGTGCTTCTTTCTCTCTCTTGACGTTATCTTTGGGCTAGCTGTCGCTCACCACCACCGCCCGACGATGGTGGTGGTGGTCCGTTTCATCCAACGAAGAAGGGGGGGCTGTCGAAGGTTAAGGAGCGAAGGGGGGGGGGTTGTTTGCGGACTTGTGGCTGTCTGTCGGTTAACCGGCGCCACCCATTGTGGTTGCTGGCTTGGAATCGAGATGGAGAGAAGAGAATATGGTTCCTGTGGTTTGTCTTGGGAGTTTGTTGTGACAACCCGTAACTTCGAAGTACAAACCGTTTGTTTCGCCTTTATAAATCGAATCTCATATGTATTTTAATTGATAAATTAATTATGTTTGTCGCCCTAGTCGACCCAACCTTCTCGCGCAACCCGAATCCTTTAACGGTCAAAACATTACACGACTTTGCTAACTCTTGGTGCCAACATATTTGTTGGTTAGTTACGTAAAAAAAAAGAGAAAGAATGATAACTACCTTTGATTTCGGCCCAAGCTAGGAAACCCAACCGACCCCAACTCTAACCTTTTAAGCTACGTATATATATATATATATATATATATATATATATATATATATATATATATATATATATATATATATATATATATATATATATATATATATATATATATATATATATATATATATATATATATATATATATGCATGATCATATTATCGCATATCAATACATAACCCTACCTCTCCTTCCCCTTGGTGATCTACGGCTGCAAGGATTCCCCTCCTCTCTCCTCAATTTCCATCTTCAACAACAAGAAAACCTGCATCATCGAATACCTACCCCACCGTTATCGGAGAACCTCATTCCGACTCTGCGCCGTTGACTTCCAACTCCCTCCATCTTTGATCAACCTCCGGCAGCTTGCAACTCGGAACTCCGTCTCTTTTACTCCGCACACACAATTCCGAAACCGAACTCAGGTTAGCACGTTCACTATTTTGAATGATGAAAACATAGATGACTCTTATTAATGGATATAAATAATGCTATGGATTTTGTGTGGTAGACATGAAAGAGTGAATTTCTTGTTATCAAAACAAAGAATGATTAAAGATGTGAAACTTATTTGTTGAATCTGTTGATTAATGATTCTTCTTGTATGAACTCGTTTAACATCAGATACTCTCGATAATTAGCTCTGTGCATGATAATGTTCGTTTGGTTCATATGGATACTTCTATTCATTCAACAAGATCATGGTTAGGTGATAGTGGTAACCTGTTGTTTAATATTTGAATCCAATGACTGTGTAAGTGAGGAAAGATGTCGATTCTGTTTGGAATAGTTATGATAAATCTCGAAATTTCCTTGTCATACGATGATGATGATTGTTGATAAGACAAGTAGGATTAATGATTTCTTTTTTAGAGGTGCACAAAGTCAACCTAAAACAAATAAACACATGGGATCTAATCTAGTTAAAGGATATGGAATGATGGCCGACAACTTTGAATTCCAAATATTTTCCTATTGGACCACTATTGATTAAACTATTGAATAATAAATTTACATGGAAAGATTTAGATAATAATAGTTGGTGTTATGAATCTAAGCTAATGTGCCGATAATGATGAACTGATAGTTAGGATATGTAGATACACCCTAATCACCTAATAATAATATTCACGACGAAACTCGGTATTTCGTCACAACTCTTCTCGACGAAGCATGCGGGTTTTCGTCGATAGGATGAACAAACACATTGGACTGAGTTTGTTACGATGATTGTGATGATGATCCGATTCGGTTTTGATAGCATATTGTTACCTGATGAACTGTAAAATCCGTTCTAGAAATTATCATGTTGATTGATGAATAGGGTTTTGTTGATTATTGATTAGTCGGGCTTCATGTTTAGTGGGCCTTGTTTTGCTAATTGGGCCGAACAGTTAGGAAGGGGATGCACACTTATGTAAATATGAATGTTATTTGTGTATTATGTGAACTCTATGTTTATATACGGTCACACATTAGAAGCTCAGTCGCACAATCACCTTGGGCCTTAAATTGATTTGGGCTGTGCACTGTTAAGCTGCTAGTTGGAACATGAAGTGAATATGAACTTGCATGGTTAGACTGTATGTAGTATCAAATGTGATGTTACTTAAATGCGAACCTAACAAATATTGGTAACCTTAATAGGGTATGTTTGACCAACCTAACACAAGTAAATTGTCTACCGAGCAAAGCAAAGGTGAGTTCACACAAGCCAAGGCATGGGTTCCCAGGGTGGGAATGGGTTTTTGGATTATTTGTTCGTACTTACTCAGATGATAGAATTTAATGACATGGTCCTCAGGGTGAGGAAGAGTAATGATGAGATACGACCTAGACTAGTATACCAATTGAACTGATCTTCCCACACACGCCAGGGGTTGGCCGCGATATTATGACTGATCTTCGCACACATGCCTTGGAAAGGCCGCGAACTATATACTAAAACTTCGCACACATGCCAGGGTGGCCGCGATACAAATATACATAGTCTAGAATACTTGGGAACTTTCCCTAGTCATCGCACACATGCCTAGAGGGCCGCGATATGAACTAATACGATACATGACTTAACGAACGAACAAAAGGCTTACTTTCCTATTACTATTACTGAACTGTTTACTGTGAACTCGCTCAACTAGTTGTTGACTCTCTGCTGCATGCCTTGCAGGACCTTAGGTACATATGGAGCTTGCACAGGGAGGAGTAGGTCGTTGTGGGACATGGATCGTGGATGCCATGTTAACATTTAAACATTGAACTTATGATTTACATTGGATTTACATACTTACGCTTCCGCTACTCAAATTACGTTTGGTTAAACACCAATTATATTGTGTTGGTTTGTCTTGGTTACTTTTGATATTTAAATGTTATGTTCAATATGATTGGTGGCTTGATCCTGGTCATGTCACGCCTCCAAGCGGTGGTACTCCGTGGGTGGATTTTGGGGGTGTGACATTTGTAGAGGTGAAAGGTCTCCATGTGTGTGCATTGAAGGAGATGAGATCTTGTGTGTGTGTGGGTTAATCTTCAGTTGTAGATTGTAGATGAGAGGGAGTAATGGATGTAGCGGCTGGTGTTAAATGAGATAGGGTTTCCAAATGATTTGATTTAGATTATCACTACACTTAAATAACTAGATTTTCTATAATGGGCTTGGGCCCAAGGCCCACAAGCCCAATCTCGTGTTTTAAGTGGCCCAAACGCATTTACGAACTCATTTCTAAAAATTTTCGTAAGTTATTATTATAAAAACAAAAGATGTAAATTAGTGCCGGTAATCGCGTTTGCGCGTTCGTTCGTCAATCACGGTCAAAGTGCGTTTTTCGATCGTTGTGCGGTTGTGATGTTTTGAAAGTACGAAAAATTCAAAAAAAACTAAATTTATAAGTATAAAATATTCGTATTTGTCGGCGTTGTCAGTATTTTGTGCGGTATCAGTTCATTACCGCTTATCGCTCAGCAGATTTCCCGAAAATCACCATACGCGCACTGTAATGTTAGATAGGCGATCCTAGGCATTCCAAAAGCTTAATTAAGCTAATTCGTGCCTTAAACACTATTTGTTATAGCCTTAAACTTTCCCTAGTCATCGCACACATGCCTAGAGGGCCGCGATATGAACTAATACGATACATGACTTAACGAACGAACAAAAGGCTTACTTTCCTATTACTATTACTGAACTGTTTACTGTGAACTCGCTCAACTAGTTGTTGACTCTCTGCTGCATGCCTTGCAGGACCTTAGGTATGTATGGAACTTGCACAGGGAGGAGCAGGTCGTTGTGGGACATGGATCGTGGATGCCATGTTAACATTTAAACATTGAACTTATGATTTACATTGGATTTACATACTTACGCTTCCGCTACTCAAATTACGTTTGGTTAAACACCAATTATATTGTGTTGGTTTGTCTTGGTTACTTTTGATATTTAAATGTTATATTCAATATGATTGGTGGCTTGATCCTGGTCATGTCACGCCTCCAAGCGGTGGTACTCCGCGGGTGGATTTTGGGGGTGTGACAGATTGGTATCAGAGCCATTGGTTATAGTGAACTTGGTTTTAATAAGGGAAAATTTTTATTAAAATCAGACTATAACCTATACAGTGCTCAACGATCCACAACGACGCTTCGCTCCACGTGCAAGACTCAACATTCTAGGTGGTATGGTTTATGCTTTTATTGCCTACTTGCTAGTTACATAGAATTTTGCTCATGGTATGCTTAGATTAACGTAGCAACTGTTGATTGAAACCTTGTGTGCTTACCCTTTTCTGTCATTCTTTTCTTCCCTTTCTGCGTCAATACCCTCTTTTCGTACGTTGTGAGTGTACATTCTTTCGTTTAACTTGCGTTGCGTCATCAACTCGACAGGCATGTCTGCACCGTCTGCATCTTTCGACCAATCCCGGGCGCCAGAGAAGGCACCCGATGCTACTCACTCACCCCCGCGTCAGGTGGAGACACGTGCGGCTTATAGAAAGAGACTCGCGCAGGGCGGGGAGTCGTCCTCCCGACCTACGCATGCACTACCAGTTAACTCGCTCAGCGCCCAGGCCGAGTCTGCTGTGAATAAGGCCCTCCGAGATTATAACCAGATTCTAATAAAACAAAACCAAGTCTTAATGGAGCAAAATCAGAAATTACTAAAAAAGGTTGCTACCCTAGGAGGGCGAGTGGAAGCTCAGGAGAAGCAGATACAGGAACTTAATAGGAGAACTACTGACTTGAAGGCAGAAGCCCTAAAAGGGCGCGAGGTACAAGGTCTGATACTGAGAGACGCTCGAGTGGATCATGAAAGGCTTAACTCGCATGCCGAAAGGCTAGGTATGATGAATTGGAGGGTCCATCAGTTGGAGGAAGCCCGCTTCGCACCTGAACCCGAGCCAGCCCCAGTCCCGGCACCTCCTGAACCAGAGGCGGAAGAGTCTGATGAAGAGCCCGAAGAGGAGGAGGAAGAGCCGGAAGAGGAGGAAGAAGAGCCGGAGGAGGTCTCGGATAATGACGGAGACGATGATGATGGTAGTGACCTCGGGGATGGAGACGTGGACGACTGACTCGTCTTTCACTCGTTTATCTAGTTATTTTTCTTTCAGTTGTTTTAGTGTAAACAATCATGGTGATTAAAACTTTTGCGAATATTCGATGTAGTGACTTATATGGTTTAATTTGAATGGGTTTTCTTATTCTATTTTTTAAAGGATATTTCTTGTACTGAGTCGTCACTTTACCTCTTTTTCCCCTTGCACCGCAAGAGTCACATCTTTGACTCAACGACAGTTACCTTAATTATGGTAAACCTCTCGCTAGCCTTTGTACTACCCGGTGCCTATTGGTTGATGCAATGCCTCTTGTTCGAGTTCGTTGGAACTCCCGTCGAGGCCCAGAGTTCACCTGGGAACAAGAAAATCAAAGGAAACGCAAGTATCCCCAGTTGTGCAAGGAACGTAAGTCTACTACTGAAGCTACAGTGGAATTTCGGGACGAAATTCCCAATCAACGGCGGAAGGATGTGACACCCAAGAAAAACCAGGAAAACCACGCAACCTAACTAGCTTCCTCAGTGACTACGTGCTAAATTTTGGGACGAAATTTCTTTTAAGTTGGGGATGATGTGACAACCCGTAACTTCGAAGTACAAACCGTTTGTTTCGCCTTTATAAATCGAATCTCATATGTATTTTAATTGATAAATTAATTATGTTTGTCGCCCTAGTCGACCCAACCTTCTCGCGCAACCCGAATCCTTTAACGGTCAAAACATTACACGACTTTGCTAACTCTTGGTGCCAACATATTTGTTGGTTAGTTACGAAAAAAAAAAGAGAAAGAATGATAACTACCTTTGATTTCGGCCCAAGCTAGGAAACCCAACCGACCCCAACTCTAACCTATTAAGCTACGTATATATATATATATATATATATATATATATATATATATATATATATATATATATATATATATATATATATATATATATATATATATATATATATATATATATATATATATATATATATATATATATATATATGCATGATCATATTATCGCATATCAATACAAAACCCTACCTCTCCTTCCCCTTGGTGATCTACGGCTGCAAGGATTCCCCTCCTCTCTCAATTTCCATCTTCAACAACAAGAAAACCTGCATCATCGAATACTTACCCCACCGTTATCGGAGAACCTCATTCCGACTCTGCGCCGTTGACTTCCAACTCCCTCCATCTTCGATCAACCTCCGGCAGCTTGCAACTCGGAACTCCGTCTCTTTTACTCCGCACACACAATTCCGAAACCGAACTCAGGTTAGCACGTTCACTATTTTGAATGATGAAAACATAGATGACTCTTATTAATGGATATAAATAATGCTATGGATTTTGTGTGGTAGACATGAAAGAGTGAATTTCTTGTTATCAAAACAAAGAATGATTAAAGATGTGAAACTTATTTGTTGAATCTGTTGATTAATGATTCTTCTTGTATGAACTCGTTTAACATCAGATACTCTCGATAATTAGCTCTGTGCATGATAATGTTCGTTTGGTTCATATGGATACTTCTATTCATTCAACAAGATCATGGTTAGGTGATAGTGGTAACCTGTTGTTTAATATTTGAATCCAATGACTGTGTAAGTGAGGAAAGATGTCGATTCTGTTTGGAATAGTTATGATAAATCTCGAAATTTCCTTGTCATACGATGATGATGATTGTTGATAAGACAAGTAGGATTAATGATTTCTTTTTTAGAGGTGCACAAAGTCAACCTAAAACAAATAAACACATGGGATCTAATCTAGTTAAAGGATATGGAATGATGGCCGACAACTTTGAATTCCAAATATTTTCCTATTGGACCACTATTGATTAAACTATTGAATAATAAATTTACATGGAAAGATTTAGATAATAATAGTTGGTGTTATGAATCTAAGCTAATGTGCCGATAATGATGAACTGATAGTTAGGATATGTAGATACACCCTAATCACCTAATAATAATATTCACGACGAAACTCGGTATTTCGTCACAACTCTTCTCGACGAAGCATGCGGGTTTTCGTCGATAGGATGAACAAACACATTGGACTGAGTTTGTTACGATGATTGTGATGATGATCCGATTCGGTTTCGATAGCATATTGTTACCTGATGAACTGTAAAATCCGTTCTAGAAATTATCATGTTGATTGATGAATAGGGTTTTGTTGATTATTGATTAGTCGGGCTTCATGTTTAGTGGGCCTTGTTTTGCTAATTGGGCCGAACAGTTAGGAAGGGGATGCACACTTATGTAAATATGAATGTTATTTGTGTATTATGTGAACTCTATGTTTATATACGGTCACACATTAGAAGCTCAGTCGCACAATCACCTTGGGCCTTAAATTGATTTGGGCTGTGCACTGTTAAGCTGCTAGTTGGAACATGAAGTGAATATGAACTTGCATGGTTAGACTGTATGTAGTATCAAATGTGATGTTACTTAAATGCGAACCTAACAAATATTGGTAACCTTAATAGGGTATGTTTGACCAACCTAACACAAGTAAATTGTCTACCGAGCAAAGCAAAGGTGAGTTCACACAAGCCAAGGCATGGGTTCCCAGGGTGGGAATGGGTTTTTGGATTATTTGTTCGTACTTACTCAGATGATAGAATTTAATGACATGGTCCTCAGGGTGAGGAAGAGTAATGATGAGATACGACCTAGACTAGTATACCAATTGAACTGATCTTCCCACACACGCCAGGGGTTGGCCGCGATATTATGACTGATCTTCGCACACATGCCTTGGAAAGGCCGCGAACTATATACTAAAACTTCGCACACATGCCAGGGTGGCCGCGATACAAATATACATAGTCTAGAATACTTGGGAACTTTCCCTAGTCATCGCACACATGCCTAGAGGGCCGCGATATGAACTAATACGATACATGACTTAACGAACGAACAAAAGGCTTACTTTCCTATTACTATTACTGAACTGTTTACTGTGAACTCGCTCAACTAGTTGTTGACTCTCTGCTGCATGCCTTGCAGGACCTTAGGTACATATGGAGCTTGCACAGGGAGGAGTAGGTCGTTGTGGGACATGGATCGTGGATGCCATGTTAACATTTAAACATTGAACTTATGATTTACATTGGATTTACATACTTACGCTTCCGCTACTCAAATTACGTTTGGTTAAACACCAATTATATTGTGTTGGTTTGTCTTGGTTACTTTTGATATTTAAATGTTATGTTCAATATGATTGGTGGCTTGATCCTGGTCATGTCACGCCTCCAAGCGGTGGTACTCCGTGGGTGGATTTTGGGGGTGTGACATTTGTAGAGGTGAAAGGTCTCCATGTGTGTGCATTGAAGGAGATGAGATCTTGTGTGTGTGTGGGTTAATCTTCAGTTGTAGATTGTAGATGAGAGGGAGTAATGGATGTAGCGGCTGGTGTTAAATGAGATAGGGTTTCCAAATGATTTGATTTAGATTATCACTACACTTAAATAACTAGATTTTCTATAATGGGCTTGGGCCCAAGGCCCACAAGCCCAATCTCGTGTTTTAAGTGGCCCAAACGCATTTACGAACTCATTTCTAAAAATTTTCGTAAGTTATTATTATAAAAACAAAAGATGTAAATTAGTGCCGGTAATCGCGTTTGCGCGTTCGTTCGTCAATCACGGTCAAAGTGCGTTTTTCGATCGTTGTGCGGTTGTGATGTTTTGAAAGTACGAAAAATTCAAAAAAAACTAAATTTATAAGTATAAAATATTCGTATTTGTCGGCGTTGTCAGTATTTTGTGCGGTATCAGTTCATTACCGCTTATCGCTCAGCAGATTTCCCGAAAATCACCATACGCGCACTGTAATGTTAGATAGGCGATCCTAGGCATTCCAAAAGCTTAATTAAGCTAATTCGTGCCTTAAACACTATTTGTTATAGCCTTAAACATTTGTTAATCGCGTAATTAGAAGCCGTTAATTACCGGTTGTCACAAATGGGAAGATAGTTTGTTGTGAGGGGGAGTTCTGATTGTTTATGCCAGGTGGATAGAGAATTGAAGTGATTCTCATCAAGTTGTCAAGTTTGTACAGTTTGTTTCAAATTTTCTCAGAAAATCAAAATTGAAACATATTTTGATTTTAGAGGGAGAAAAATTTAAAAAAAAATTAGAAAATTTGAAAATGTCAAAAACATTGAAAAATCAAAAATGAGTTTTTGTTGCATAAAAGAGGAAATGATAGTACATCAGTGGTCTATCACAACACGCTAAAGATATGTAATGTTTAAATGTGATAAACAATCTTACTACGGATGTGTCGGTAGATTTTTGCACACTTAGTAAATTGAAATGAGATATAAACCTAAATTCAAACTTGCTTAATTTGTGGGTAACTATTCTTGGATATATGGGTAACCCCCGAAATCTTGTTTGAAAGATCCCTCTTTCTGAGATACTAGGTCTTTATACTCAATGATATCTGGGGTATTATACCGGGACTTTTGTTGTATGGAAATACTGACCTAGTCCCCGAATAATACTTTCTGCAAAATGCTTTGAAATATAAGCGCAACCCTCAGCAAGTTGATAAAACAATAAAATTGGTAGTCACTGCTGTTGTAACAAAAGATCCTCTAAAGGGGACCCACCAAAAAGTCGAAGTCGTCATCTCTCTGCGTATACGGAAGTATCGACCTGAGCTCTCACGGCCCTCGCAATTTACCCCTTAACAGATATCATCTGTGGTATACTCACCTGTAAGACTGAACATTGGGATCTGGATACGGGAGTATATTCAAGTGGAGTGATACACATTTAAGTTCAAGTTTCTAAAACATTAATATCGTATCTTGAATCAATTGAAATTTGTGTGAAAATTTAAAGTGGACCAATATACTGACAATCTAGGTAAATTGTTTAAAACTTGAAATGTTTAAAAGCTTAACGGTGTTGGTGATATGTCTCAATAACTGATATGATCCTCTTGCACAAATGTCACACCCCGACCACGTAAAACAACAAAACGTGGCGGAATCGTCGGGGAGTGTTGTAACAGAATCATTGTTTCATAACACATGGAAAATTGAAATTTTGTTTTATTGATTAAAGGAGTTACAATGTCTTAACAAACAAAGAATATAACATAATCAACTAGTCTTGCATCTTTTATTGTCACTAAGGCCCAAGTCCGCCTATGTGTATCTTGATCAATCCTATGTATCATCTCCTGAAACACATGTGAAAATAGGTACGTCAGCATAAAAATGCCGGCGAGTACATAGGTTTTATTGATTTAGGACTCATGACTTATAAGTTTGGAAAAAGTTGTTTAACAAAAGTCAGTCATGATCCTTGTAAAAATGTTTTGTTTTATAAATCATTTGAAAAACGATGATAGATATGTATATGTAAAAGAATAATGTATGGTTAAATGAATAACCAAGTAAAATGAGTTTGTATATAACAAACAGTTTTGTAAAACAATGTCTTGTGAAAAATATGTCATTTGTATAAAATGTATAAGTCTAAATTGAATGATTTATGTAACGCTACGATATGTAATATAATACAAGCACTTATATATAGGAAGTACCAGCGGCGTATCCACCATGCTTGTATCATACAACACACATATCGTTACTTAAGTCATTAAACAAACCACCAATGTAAATTGCCCATGTCTAAACCAATTGTCAAATGTCATTGTGAAAACCATGTCAAAAATCTCTATGTCAAATGTCAATCATGTAATGTGTAAACAAAATGTCATGTATGACAAGTGAAATATGTGTCACTAAACCATAGGTGAAAATACACAAAACAAAGTATTGAAGTAAAACTTGGTTTAAATCAAAGTTATGTTTTGTGGAAATGCATGCTATACTGATACAAACACTTATGCGGTATGTTAAACGCATACATTCAAGCCTTGAGACAGACGGATAACCTTAAGTAATGGTTATCAATGTGAAATGTTTTCGGATTCAGTCATTCCTTTCATCCAAACCAACCCAGGATGTCAGGAACGGAATTTGTCAAGTCCTATGGTACCATTACTTACTACCGAGCGGCGTAGCTAATGTTAATGAATGTATATAAGTCCCGTTTTTACAAACCAAATGTTATACCGAATGTAAGCATGTGATGTGATGTGAATGTACTAAGTATGGACTAAATGAACATACATAGCATGAAAAGGTAAATGTAAATCAAATGTACTTAGTATGCTAAGTTAACATATGAAGCAGAAAAGTCATGTAAAACAATGTGCTAGCATGTTAAGTAAACATACATAGCAAAAGAAATGTAATGTAAAACAATGTGCTAGCATGTTAAGTAAACATACATAGCAAAACATAATGAAATCATGTACTAATAGTGTACTAATGAAAATAGCAAGTATATGATATGAAAACATGAAAAGCATGAAAGTAACAAGTAGGCACATGTGTTTCACCCCAAAATGTTTGGAAAATAGTAAAAGAGGGGACTATGTACTCACTTGAGGGTGCTTAGAAGTCTTGAACAACAACCAAGCAAAGCTAGAGGGATCACGGAAATAAAACGGCACCCTACATAGATAACTAAATAAATAACCGGACCTAAATCGGGGGATTTGATAGTATGAGGTTTCGTAAACCAAATGAGTATGGGAACTCATATGATATGGTTCAACAAAGCCTACATACTAAAATGAAACCTAACCTAAGTGCTTTTGACCCGTTACGACCCGTTTAGGTAGCTTATGCCACTTTAACGCGTCGTTCGCGTAAAACGCGTTCGGACCGCCTAACTAGTCCTATGACAAGTAGAATATGCCTTAACATGTCTAATATAGTTGCCTAATCAGTTTAGATGTCAAAATTTAGGTCACATATGCTTAAAATGAATTTATGCGTAAAAAGGGTATTTTGGTAATTTACCTAAGGCATAAGAACTACTTATCATACAACTACTTAAACGACGTGACCATAAGGCATAACCTCGGAAGGTTATTCCCTATACAACTATGGTCACCTAATGTGTTTGGTCGGATCCTAATGATCGGCCAAACGGGTCGGGTTCGAAAGTATAAGCGATTGTTTAGATCGCTTAACTTTACGACCCTTGACAAGCACAAATCTAAAAGAGACGAGCTAAACATGCTAGAACATGTTTAGTAAAGTTAGAAAAAAGGTTTGGTATTAAAACAAACGTTTTTAATACCCTAGAGTAGTTTGGTTACAAAATACGCGAGGAAACGCATTTTGGCCGAAACTACGACTCGTCACTGAGCCTAGATAACGTGGAAATCAGTGGGTATAGTCACTAGGGACCATAACCATCGTTATTATGCTCACGTTATGAAGTTCAAACGAACTTCGCGTTGACCATAAACTGATCAATGCAAAAAGTCAAACGCAGTTTGACTTTAACGCTAAAACGAATGATAAACGCGAAAGAATACTTATAGTAGGTCCCCGCAAGATTCGAACCCGATTCACTCTCAGGTAGGAAGCATATACTTCCACTTAGAGAGTGTTTTGCACTTTTAAGCCCCGTTAACCCCATTTCAAGGCTCTAAAATAAAGTTAAAGTATAGGGAACTTAAAATATGCTCAAAAACATCTTGGATGTCGGTTTGTTTGGTCGTACGGTTGCGTTGTTCGGTTAATTACGACGGAAATCGTAATGAACGCAAAAACGATCCAAATTACGCGACGAATGGAATTTTATTATGCCAATCACTAAAATAAAATATTTTAATTATTACATAAATTTTTGGATGTCCGTATATATTCAGGATGAAAGATATGCGCGAAAATGCAAACTTATGCACTTTTGACGCTTTTAGTCTCTATTGATCAAATAAGTTTATTTTAGCATATCGAACCCCTCAAAGCCTATTTCTAAGCTATGTAAAGGATATTTAGGGTATGTTTAACTTATGATCAAGTTCCAGAATGTTCGTTGCAGTACGAATCGACATACTTTCGTAGTTTGTCGAATTTAGTCCCTGTAAGCGAATAAACTTGATTTCGGCACACCAAACCTTCCAAAACTTATTTCTAAGTTATGTAAAGGTTATTTAAGGTATGTTAAGCCTATGTCACTATTCCAGAGTGTTTGTTGCATTAAACTGGTTATATTTACGCAACAGTGCACGTATAACTTTCCAGAAAGCGATTTAGAGCCCGAAATCGAACAAGAGTTGATATGTGCAAATGATTCACATATTTATACAAATCCCAAGTATGAAATACAATATTTCATTGGTTTGGTATTTTTGTTTGATGGTTGAAGTGACACAGATGTCACAGTCTCCCCTACTTCAGGAAATTTCGTCCCGAAATTTATTTAGAGGAAACTTGTGAGAGCTTGAAACATGAAGTTGAAAAGTTCGAACAACACTGGTTAGAGTCATGAACTTCTAGTAACTTTAATTAACATCATGCTTGCAATGTGAGAGGGTCACTTATATACAAGTATATAAAGCGTTATTGGTGCGTCCACCATACCTCTATTACATTGTTCACATTTCGTTATGGTTGTCACTATCGGTTCTTACACATAATAAGTCTTACCGTGGTTTCCGTGCACTGAACTTCGTAATTATGTATGCATCCATAGTTACGTAATTCCTTGCATAGTCACGTAGTGCATCTTATAATGTGTAGGGAAAAATAACGAACGAATAAACCTGTGATGAGTGTGACTAGACCATACTGGGGTCCTTTTTAATTGAGTCAATAAATGATCTCTTGATCGCCAAGGAGTCTTTTCAGCTTATATCATCACATGCCATTCTTAACTAGATTCTAAATCAATCCTTTGACTAGACCACTCAAAGGGTCTCTTTTTGAATCATGGAATGGTACTATATAATCCAAGGGTCTTGACTATCATGTATAAGCCCAATAAGGATTTAAGATAGTACCTTTTTGAATATCCTACTACGAATCCCTCATATGAAGATATGAAAGGTTCTACGAGGATTTGGATAACGAATATCCAGAGTATACAAAAACACAAAATGAATAAAAGAAAACACAAAATGCATAAACACATAATCACATAATTGTTTAACTTGATTTTGGATTTGTTATCATTTTGTTAATTTGTTCTGCTAACTGAGGACATGAATTTAAAGCACACCAGGAATCCAATTCGTGGATTTCGATTG
This sequence comes from Helianthus annuus, assembly GCF_002127325.2. Taxonomy (NCBI): domain Eukaryota; kingdom Viridiplantae; phylum Streptophyta; class Magnoliopsida; order Asterales; family Asteraceae; genus Helianthus; species Helianthus annuus. The sequence continues at coordinate 106,571,708 of NC_035436.2, forward strand.
GCACTTTAAATATTTCCAAGAATCTAACTATAAGGTAGATAGATTTTAAAAATTCGATTTCGATTATAAGGAACCGAAATGTTCGAATTAAGATACACAAGGAATCCAATTAAGGACTCTGATTTGAATGATAATCAACCACAAGGGTCTAATTGTAAAGATAAAAAGATCCCATATGGATTTTAGAAGTTGAATATGTTTTGAAACCTTGCACTGGATGTGCTTTAAGTCAAAACATGAAGTAAAAATGCTTATGAAGTTGAGATGCTGGATATGTCAAGGCGACATATGAAGCAGAATTTGAAGGTTAAGTCAATGTATGAAGAAAATATTTTTGAAAACTATGCATGGGGTTCTAAAAAATGTGTTCAATGTTTTTGAAACCTTATATATAATATTTTTGAAATCATAAAGTAGGTGTATTAGGTAGGTAAATATAAAAAAAATGTTTTAAAATCATGCGAGATGAATTTTGAAATTATGTATAAGGTTTTTTTTGAAAACATAAATGATGCTTTTGAAATCATGCACTTGATAAAAATATACTGTGTTAGACTATATGAAACATTTTGAAATCATGATGGTTGTTTTTGAAAACATAGACAATGTTTTTGAAATCATGGAGGTTGTTTTTGAAAACATAGACAATGCATTTGAAAAATTGTTTTTTTGAAAACATAGACAATGCTTTTGAAATCATGGATTTGATATGTTAAGTAAATACAATATATTAAAAATGTTTTTGAACTATATATAAAATCTTTTTGAAATCACAAAGGTTGTTTTGAAAACTTATGTTATGCATGCTGAAAAAATCAGAACGTAATGGGAATGAGATTTGAAAATACCCTTAGTTATCTAACTAAGGATTCAAAGGCACAGATGTACAAAAGCACGATTACTCATAATTTTGCTTTATTTCTTGTACTTCGTCTCATAGAATGAAACGAGTACTTAAAGTTTTCGAGGAAATCATGAGCGATCACTTGGAAGGGAGAATCACAAGAGTAGTTTGTAAAGAACATAGTTCCTTGATGTAGGTATCATAGGGAAATGCCATACACACATGTAACATAGTTCCTTGATGTAGTTCCTTGATGTACATCAGAATTGTGAACAACAATTTTTTTTATTTATGAACAAGAAAGATTGTTTCACAATACAAGAAAACAAAGGCATAAGACAGCAACATCTTTTGCTCAGCCAAATGCTCATCCAAGGGTTGGATTTGCATTGACAATCTTCGGGCATTTGTTCCTGAAATGGCTCGTCTCGCCACAGTTGTAGCAAGTACCAAACGGAAAACGAGCTTGAGTAGGGTTGACTTGGAGTTGGGTAGCAGCAAGATTTATAGCAGCTTTGTTTTGGATAGCAAAGCGACATATGTTAATCAAATGTTCCCATCGTCCATAGTAGGTACATTTGGAGCAGGGTATGAGGTTTAAATGATGACGGTTACATCGCTTGCACCATGGGGCAGCTCCCAAGTATGGCTTCCTAGCTGGTGGCGACGCTACCTGGCTAGGTCCCGCTTGATTAGGTGTAACTGCTGCGGGTTCCCTTGAAGCCTTACGCTTCCTTGATTTTGGTGCAGACTCGACTTCTGCTTCCTTCGGTGACTCTTGAGTGGTTCCATTTTTGAGACGAGACATGGCAATGCCTAGATCCACAGACTCCAGAATCACTTCACCTATTTGCTGGGCAAATTTGGCTGTTTGCTCGGACATATGACCGTTGCTGAGGTAAAGAGACATTCTAGAAGAAAATGAAAGACATAGGAAGCAACAAACGAAATGTTATCGGATAAGCAAAACAGAAAGGCGATGCATACGAATTGCGATCATTTGTTTGTTACCTAAGGCAAACAAATGTGATGGTGACAAATCAAAGCAAGCGGGTCATAATAATGTATCGCTGAAGACATGCTTGCCTATAAGTGAACACTCACCCGAAGAGTTCCCAGGTAAGAGTGACTGGTCCGATACTGCGGATTTGTACGAACACTCTAGCCTTAGACAGAAAACTCAGAGTACAGGCATTCACCCTTCCAGTTTGCACGTGTTCACATTATAAGACCCAAACTTTGACGAGATTTGAAAACTTAAAAGGTTCAAAACCTAGTAATCAATCATCCTAGAACAGATGATTAGTTTTCAAAGCGGTTTCGAATTTTGTGTTCTTGTTGTGGTGTCGCCTAAGGATAGGTGACGGTATTGTTTTATGACTAACGCATGTAAACTCGCGTTAGGGTCCTAGGAAGGTTATAGACTAGGTCAAAGCATTACTAATAACCTAATTCCCTATAACCATGAGCTCTGATACCAACTTTTCTGTCACACCCCGACCACGTAAAACAACAAAACGTGGCGGAATCGTCGGGGAGTGTTGTAACAGAATCATTGTTTCATAACACATGGAAAATTGAAATTTTGTTTTATTGATTAAAGGAGTTACAATGTCTTAACAAACAAAGAATATAACATAATCAACTAGTCTTGCATCTTTTATTGTCACTAAGGCCCAAGTCCGCCTATGTGTATCTTGATCAATCCTATGTATCATCTCCTGAAACACATGTGAAAATAGGTACGTCAGCATAAAAATGCCGGCGAGTACATAGGTTTTATTGATTTAGGACTCATGACTTATAAGTTTGGAAAAAGTTGTTTAACAAAAGTCAGTCATGATCCTTGTAAAAATGTTTTGTTTTAAAATCATTTGAAAAACGATGATAGATATGTATATGTAAAAGAATAATGTATGGTTAAATGAATAACCAAGTAAAATGAGTTTGTATATAACAAACAGTTTTGTAAAACAATGTCTTGTGAAAAATATGTCATTTGTATAAAATGTATAAGTCTAAATTGAATGATTTATGTAACGCTACGATATGTAATATAATACAAGCACTTATATATAGGAAGTACCAGCGGCGTATCCACCATGCTTGTATCATACTACACACATATCGTTACTTAAGTCATTAAACAAACCACCAATGTAAATTGCCCATGTCTAAACCAATTGTCAAATGTCATTGTGAAAACCATGTTAAAAATCTCTATGTCAAATGTCAATCATGTAATGTGTAAACAAAATGTCATGTATGACAAGTGAAATATGTGTCACTAAACCATAGGTGAAAATACACAAAACAAAGTATTGAAGTAAAACTTGGTTTAAATCAAAGTTATGTTTTGTGGAAATGCATGCTATACTGATACAAACACTTATGCGGTATGTTAAACGCATACATTCAAGCCTTGAGACAGACGGATAACCTTAAGTAATGGTTATCAATGTGAAATGTTTTCGGATTCAGTCATTCCTTTCATCAAAACCAACCCAGGATGTCAGGAACGGGATTTGTCAAGTCCTATGGTACCATTACTTACTACCGAGCGGCGTAGCTAATGTTAATGAATGTATATAAGTCCCGTTTTTACAAACCAAATGTTATACCGAATGTAAGCATGTGATGTGATGTGAATGTACTAAGTATGGACTAAATGAACATACATAGCATGAAAAGGTAAATGTAAATCAAATGTACTTAGTATGCTAAGTTAACATACAAAGCAGAAAAGTCATGTAAAACAATGTGCTAGCATGTTAAGTAAACATACATAGCAAAAGAAATGTAATGTAAAACAATGTGCTAGCATGTTAAGTAAACATACATAGCAAAACATAATGAAATCATGTACTAATAGTGTACTAATGAAAATAGCAAGTATATGATATGAAAACATGAAAAGCATGAAAGTAACAAGTAGGCACATGTGTTTCACCCCAAAATGTTTGGAAAATAGTAAAAGAGGGGACTATGTACTCACTTGAGGGTGCTTAGAAGTCTTGAACAACAACCAAGCAAAGCTAGAGGGATCACGGAAATAAAACGGCACCCTACATAGATAACTAAATAAATAACCGGACCTAAATCGGGGGATTTGATAGTATGAGGTTTCGTAAACCAAATGAGTATGGGAACTCATATGATATGGTTCAACAAAGCCTACATACTAAAATGAAACCTAACCTAAGTGCTTTTGACCCGTTACGACCCGTTTAGGTAGCTTATGCCACTTTAACGCGTCGTTCGCGTAAAACGCGTTCGGACCGCCTAACTAGTCCTATGACAAGTAGAATATGCCTTAACATGTCTAATATAGTTGCCTAATCAGTTTAGATGTCAAAATTTAGGTCACATATGCTTAAAATGAATTTATGCGTAAAAAGGGTATTTTGGTAATTTACCTAAGGCATAAGAACTACTTATCATACAACTACTTAAACGACGTGACCATAAGGCATAACCTCGGAAGGTTATTCCCTATACAACTATGGTCACCTAATATGTTTGGTCGGATCCTAATGATCGGCCAAACGGGCCGGGTTCGAAAGTATAAGCGATTGTTTAGATCGCTTACCTTTACGACCCTAGACAAGCACAAATCTAAAAGCGACGAGCTAAACATGCTAGAACATGTTTAGTAAAGTTAGAAAACAGTTTTGGTATTAAAACAAACATTTTTAATACCCTAGAGTAGTTTGGTTACAAAATACGCGAGGAAACGCATTTTGGCCGAAACTACGACTCGTCACTGAGCCTAGATAACGTGGAAATCAGTGGGTATAGTCACTAGGGACCATAACCACCGTGATTATGCTCACGTTATGAAGTTCAAACGAACTTCGCGTTGACCATAAACTGATCAATGCAAAAAGTCAAACGCAGTTTGACTTTAACGCTAAAACGATCGATAAACGCGAAAGAATACTTACAGTAGGTCCCCGCAAGATTCGAACCCGATTCACTCTCAGGTAGGAAGCATATACTTCCACTTAGAGAGTGTAGAATCAGATTCAAATGTGAGGAAGAATGAAATGGGTGTGGGGTATTTATAGATTTCATGGAACCGTTAAGATCGTTCGTCGTAAAACGTGATTTAATCTCAACCGTACATATGTGCCCATGGTTTTGTAAAACCATGGGAGCCCCTAATATGAGCCCATAGAATTGTAATAACCATTAAATATCAGCCCATGGTATTGCAAAACCATGGGTTTAAAACCATCAAATCTCAAAAGTGGACCAAGTTCAATGTATTTGCCAGAAATTTCAAAAATGGTCCCTGCACTTGTAAAACTTGATTGTTTTGCACTTTTAAGCCTCGTTAACCCCATTTCAAGGCTCTAAAATAAAGTTAAAGTATAGGGAACTTAAAATATGCTCAAAAACATCTTGGATGTCGGTTTGTTTGGTCGTACGGTTACGTTGTTCGGTTAATTACGACGGAAATCGTAATGAACGCAAAAACGATCCAAATTACGCGACGAATGGAATTTTATTATGCCAATCACTAAAATAAAATATTTTAATGATTACATAAATTTTTGGATATCCGGATATATTCAGGATGAAAGATATGCGCGAAAATGCAAACTTATGCACTTTTGACGCTTTTAGTCTCTATTGATCAAATAAGTTTATTTTAGCATATCGAACCCCTCAAAGCCTATTTCTAAGCTATGTAAAGGATATTTAGGGTATGTTTAACTTATTATCAAGTTCCAGAATGTTCGTTACAGTACGAATCGACATACTTTCGCAATTTGTCAAATTTAGTCCCTGTAAGCGAATAAACTTGATTTCGGCACACCAAACCTTCCAAAACTTATTTCTAAGTTATGTAAAGGTTATTTAAGGTATGTTAAGCCTATGTCACTATTCCGGAGTGTTTGTTGCATTAAACTGGTTATATTTACGCAACAGTGCACGTATAACCTTCCAGAAAGCGATTTAGAGCCCGAAATCGAACAAGAGTTGATATGTGCAAATGATTCACATATTTATACAAATCCCAAGTATGAAATACAATATTTCATTGGTTTGGTATTTTTGTTTGATGGTTGAAGTGACACAGATGTCACAACAAACTCACAAAAATATGTTTGTACATATTTCATTTCTGCATTTAATTTCTACTATTGCATTTATGTTTCATAGTATGAAAAATCCAAAAAGATTTTCAACAACTGATGTTGAAAAGCTGATATTCAAAATCTCAAAAGGCTAAACAAGATGAACAATTGGTTTGGTTAAGATGATGAGAAGTTGGAAGATAATCCTCAAATGTTTAGATGATTCATTAATTTGGATCACAATATTGTGTGTTATATGTTTGAGAATTCTGAGTGAATTCTTTTAGAGTCAAAATTATTTTGTCTTACGAGTGTTTGAGATGTGTAGGTTTTTGAATCTGTTGCTACGGAAAGCCAGGCGTCAATCCTAAAAGCACGGAAGCTTGACGAAAGGGGGAGCCTGAAGAAAGAGACTACCAAGAGGGAGAGCAACGGAAGCTCGAAGACAGATCCACGGGGATTCTGTTCGAGAAAGAAAAAGACAAGACGCCACGAGATTGACTCGGCAATATCCAAGGGGGAGATTGTTAGTGCATTAATGTCTATCGCCTTCGTCAATCCGAGCCGTAGCGAGAAACCGAAGAAATCAAGTCTTTATAGTGTTATATCTAGTTAAAAGGCAAGGTGGCAATCTTTTAATTAATGAAAAGTTTCATTAAAGCCTTGACCTATAAATAGGAGAGTTATGACATAAGTTAGAAGACTTTTTGCTCATTTGTGATTTTGGAGATTCAAGTCTAGAGAGAGAAAGTCTAGAGAGAGAAAGTACTCTCTACGTGATTCTTGTATAGTACACGTCATATCTTTCTATAGATTCACGTTTTCTTGTACGTTATTGTGTGTTCGGTCACGCACGTTCACGGATTCCGCACGTCGTACGTTCGTTACGCAATCGAACGGTGTCAAAACCGGTCCTACATTATCAACAATTTTGTGAGTTTCTGTTTTCAGATTTTTGTGATTTTGCATAATGATTGGATGACTGAACTGATGAGCTTTTATTTTCATTTTGAAAATTTTTTGGATTTTGAATTTTTTGTTTCTGTTCTACAATCTTCTTAAAAGGCTTTTGCTTTGAGCATTCACCTATTTCAGTAGATTGCAAAACAGTATTTTAAAATTTTTCTTTTAATTCTAAAAATATTTTTCTTTTCTCATTTTTCTCATTTTCATCATCAGTTTTATCATCACAATCCTCAATTTTGACTTTGTCAAAATTTGTGACATTGTCACTTATTAGAATTTCATTGATCGGTTTTGGACATAATTGATCTAGTATCGCTGATGAGGTCACAAAACCTTTCAATTTCTTCTCAAACTCAGCAATTTTATTTCTAGCACACTTAGCTTCAATTTCAAGCTGAGAGATTTTTTCAAGCTGAGAAGTTATTGCATTTTCATTTTCCACTATATTCTTTTCAAGAACATATTTTTCATTTTCTAAAACTTTTATATGTTCTTGAAATTTTGCTTCATTATGTTTCAGATTTTTGTTTTCCAATTTTATCCAAAAATCTTTGTTTTCTGAAGATTTTATCTTATCTTCAAAAACTTTTTCATTTTCTTTCAAAATTTTGATTTCCAATGTCAAACTCTCCACATCCTTCAACAGTTTGACATTGTCTGCTTCAGATTTATCACAGTTTAAGCACTTCTTGGTCATCGTTTCAGCTTCAGCTTTCTTCTCAATCTTGACAACTGAAATTTCTTCAACTTGCTTCTCTACCACTTGAACAATTTCCTCAGATTTGTCTTTTACTTCAACAGTTGCTGCTTTATGATTCTTTTCTCCTGAATCAGACTTCAATTTTCTAATCTTTTTGAACTCAAGTTCTTAAGCTTGAATCTTCTCGACGAACGCACTAAGGTTCAAATTAACAAAATATGAATTGTTCTTCAACACCAGCAAATAAGTACCCCACACATCCTTTGGTAAAGCATTCGCTAACTTGTCAACCCATGTCTCATCCATTTTGTTAATTTTCAAACACCCATTTCTAAATGCAACTTGACATACCTATCGATCAACTCTTTTGTAGATTCTCCCTTGATACCTGTAAAACTATCAAACTTGTTCAGTGCAATATAAATATCAGAACCCATATTTCGGTATTAAACGAAAATAGATTTTCGAATAATACGATAATTCACACAAACTAAAATCAATTCAATCACTTTGTCAAACCAGATGAATATCCGATTTAGTGGCAAAAATCAACGGATCGGGTAAAGATTCGTTTGTGCGGGTATCCGATGCTTTGACTTTGAATCACTTTGAATCACTCGGATAAAACTGATCGTGTGAGTCACTTAATATGGGCTTCAAATGGACACAGTTTTGTACTCCAACTTTTAATTGGGCTTCTTAAGCTAGGTAATCAACTGGGCCTGCAATTCTGATTTAATGAAAAACCAAACAATTATGATTGGGCTGCTGATATTGTTCTTTTAATTCATTGGACCGCTAAAATGTTGACTGTCAAGAACAATTAATTGAGTTTAATCACATGAATCGAAATGTTATCACATTAGTTGCAAATGTGACTGACAAAACTACTTCACAACACAATCCAATTGGGCTGCTACTTTAAACTATTCAAACGAAACTACCTAGAGTCAGTCAATTTTGATTCTCTCACGTGATGTTAAAATGCGATTGGGCCTATATTCAATTTACATGCAACCGATCAATTAGATGCACCCTGACACAACTTTCACGTGAATTGGTGTTGAATTTATTATCAACAAAAAGTAATTTTGCCGTTCAATCCTAAGTGAGCTGACATTTCTCGATTACAATTACTATCCGACAACTTATTATATGAAACTAGAATCTGATTGGGCCTTCACTTCTACTAAGCCGAATTTCAATTACGAGATTTGAACTTCAATTTACGATGATTTTAAGTCACAATGTAATTTGCCGAAAACTTTAATACCCAACACAAACTATTTGACCGATTAAATGTCTTGGGACTCAAAACGATGACAATTTAGGCGAAATCAGGAATTAAAGTTCGAGCGGAATCAGAACAATTCGACTTCGAGCGAAATCAGTCAATAACTTTTGAGCAGAATCTGATTTTAAAGTCTATACATGCGAAATCAGAAAGTAAACTTCGAGCGAAATCAACAATTTCGAGCGGAATCAATGATTTTCGAGCGAAATCAACCATTTCGAGCGGAATTAGGATAAAGTTTCGAGCAGAATAAAAAATTCAGCCGATTTGGACCGTAAAAACCCGTTCAATTTGACGTTTTTCAGTGAAAATCGTGATAAAAGTGAAAAAGATGAAGAAATAGATGAAATTCGGATCTGAAATCAATGAAATCTGGTACGAATCTATGTGTTTGATCAGTGCAATCGAGCTCCTGCTCTGATACCACTTATAGGATCGGTTATGACACCAAATGATTGCGTAACGAACGTGTAACGTGCGGAATCCGTACACGTACGTGACCGAACACACAAAAACGTACTAGAACCGTGATTCTTATTGAAAAATATGACATGTACAAGCTCCTAAGAACCATGTAGAGAACTTTCTCTCTCTAGACTTTCTCTCTCTAAGATTAGCTCCTAAATTCCCAAATGAGCAAAGGTCTTTAACTCTACTACTAACTCCTCTATTTATAGGTCAAGGCTTTAATGAAACTTTTCATTAATTACAAGATTGCCACCTTGCCTTTTGACTAGATATAACACTATAAAGACTTGTCATCTTCAGCTTCTCGCTACGGCTCGGATTGACGAAGGCAATAGACATTACTGCACTAACATTACCTATATTAGGTGCCGTTTGATTCCGTGATCTTCTAGCATTGCTTGGTGGTTATCTTAGGACTTCTGGGCAATCTCAAGTGAGTACATAGACCCCTCTTTTACTGTTTTTCAAACATTTTGGGGGTGAAACACATGTGCCTACTTGTTACTTTCGTGCTTTCCATGTTTTCATATCATATACTTGCTATGCTCAGTAGTACGCTTATAGTATATGATTTCATTATGTTTTGCTATGTATGTTTACTTAGCATGCTAGCACATTGATTTACATTACATTATTTTGCTATGTATGTTTACTTGGCATACTAGCACATTGACTTACATTACATTTCTGCTATGTGTGTTGACTTAGCATGCTAGCACATTGATTTACATGACTTTTCTGCTTTGTATGTTAACTTAGCATACATAGTACATTGTTTTACATTACATTTCTGCTATGTATGTTTACTGAGCATGATAGCACATTGATTTACATGACTTTTCTACTTTGTATGTTAACTTAGCATACTTAGTACATTGTTTCTCATAACATGTTTACATTTGGTATAACATTTGGTTTGCACAAACGGGACTAAAATACGTTCATTAACATTAGCTACGCCGCTCGGTAGTAAGTAGTGGTACCATAGGACTTGACAAATCCCGTTCCTGACATCCTAGGTTTGTTTGGATGAAAGGAATGACTGAATCCGAAAACATTTTTGATAACCTTTACTCTAAGGTTATCTTACTATCTCAAGGCTTGAATGTATGCGTTTAACTTACCGCATAAGTGTTTGTATCACTAAAACATGCATTTATTTTGCAAAACATGACTTTTTGATTTATTCAAAATACTTTGTTTTGTACATTTTTACTTTTGGTTTGAGTAATCACATTTTACTTACCATACATGACTTTTGTTTACACATTACATGATTTACATTTAGACCTGACTTACACATAAACATTTTGACTATTGGTTTGAACATTACATCTTGGTGGTTTGTTTGTTTAAGTGATTTACATAACGAGGCGACATGTAATATGATAAAAGCATGGTGGATACGCCGCTAGTACTTCCTATATATAAGTGCTTTTATGGTATTGCATATCGTAGCGTTATTTAAACCATTTCAGTTTAGACATATTACACATACAACATATTTTCACTTAAACATTGTTTTACAAATGACTTAAATTATACAAACTCATTTTTACTTGGTTATTCATTTAACCATACATTATTCTTATATATATATATATATATATATATATATATATATATATATATATATATATATATATATATATATATATATATATATATATATATATATATATATATATATATATATATATATATATATATATATATACATATACATATCAACTGATTTTATTATCGCTTTTTCAAATGATTTACAAAAGAAAACACTTAACAAGATTCATGACTAATTTTTATTAAACATTTTCTTTAAACCTAAGTCATGAATCCTATTTTCACAAAACCTATGTATCTCACAGGCATTTTTATGCTGACGTACCTATTTTCACATGTGTTTTCAGGAGCTGTTGCATAGGATGTTCGTAACACACTAGGGCGGACCTGTGCCTTAGAGACTTAAAATGAAGATAGAACTAGTTTAATTATGTGATGTACTCTTTGTTTCAAGACAATACACTCCTTTTGTTTTATGAATAAAATATAACTTTGAATGCCATGGTTGTGAAACAATAATTCTCCTACAACACTCCCGACATTTCCGCCACGATTTGATGTTTTACGTGGTCGGGTGTGACAGAAGAGTTGGTATCAGAGCTAATGGTTATAGGGAATTAGGTTATTAGTAATGCTTTGACCTAGACTATAACCTTTCTAGTACCCCAACTCAAGCTATCTTGTGTTTAGATCTTAAAACATGCACTTCACCTATCCTTAGGTGATTACCAAAACAAGAACCCAATTTTCCGAAACGATTTTTGAAAATCAATCTTCTGTTTTTAAATGATTTCTTATATGGTTTTGAAACCTTTTAATTTTTCAAAATGATTCTAAAAATTTATCATCCATTTTTGAAAAATTCATTTTGGCCTTGTGCCTTCCAAGTTTTCAAAATCTCGTCAAAGTTTTGGGTTCTAAATAGTGTGAACACGTGCAAACTGGAAGGGTGAATGCTTATACCCATGGTTTTCTGTCTAAGGCTAGAGTGTTCGTACAAATCCACATAATCGGACCAGTCACTCTTACCTGGGAACTCTTGGGGTGAGTGTTCACTTATAGGCGAGCATGTCTTCGCGATACATTATTTTTGGACCCATTTACTTTGGATAGTCATTCTGAGTCGTATTTTTGCTTTGTAATATAGACAAATGACCACCATCTATGCTTTTGTTGATTTTGTTTCATCTCATTCTTTTCATCTAATCATCTCACTCGTTTCCTCTCATGTTTCCTCTTTTAGAATGCCTCCTCGACATGAAAACCCGCTATCTAATGCCGAAATGGCAGATATTATGGCACAACACATGGTTGCCGTACTCCCGAACATTATAGCTCAGGTGAACCAGGCCAACAACAATCAAAATGCTCCATGCAATTTCAAAAGTTTTAATTCGGCCAAACCACTCAAGTTCAGTGGTTCTGAGGGGGCAACTGGGCTCCTTCAATGGTTCAAGAGCATTGAGAGTACATTTCGTCACGTTCTGTGTCCTGAGAATCGGAAGGTCGAGTTTGCTTCAAGCGTGTTTTAGAAGAGGGCGCTTACATGGTGGAACGGGGTTATGAGAGATCGTGGTGCTGAAGTTGCTTTAGCGCAAACATGGGCTGAACTTAGGGCTCTTATGATGAGGGAGTTTGGTCCTTGTCATGAACTGCGAGCTTTAGAAAGGGAGTTTGATGATCTGAAACAGGATAGTGGCGAGCACCGGGCGTATACTGATAGGTATGAGGAGCTGAGTTTGTTATGCCCAATAATGGTTACCCCACTTGAGAAAGCTATCGAGAGGTATATTTGTCACACCCCCAAAATACCGCATGCGGAATCACTGCGGGACGTGTGACGTACCAGGATCCAAGCCACTAATCACAATGAACTACGCGTAATATTTAATAAAAACCTTCCATTCCATTCATTTCAAGGTATCAATCCAAGACATAAGTTAAACCAAATCAAATATTCAGCGGGAGCATAACATAAACCGTAGTTAGTTATTTAAAAACATGAGTTCATAATCGACAAAGCAAATATCCAAGAGTCTCGATCCATGACCACTCCAGCACTCCCAGATAGCAAGTCCATGTCAAGAATCTAACGACCTGCAAGCATGCAGACAAGTGTGTCAGACGACGCTGGTGAGTTCAAAGTTTTGTTAACGCGTTTAGTTACCAGATGTGTTGAAAACAGTTCAGCGTTATGTTTTGATATTGTTATTAACTCGATTACCGTATGTGGCTACTAGATGTGTTTTCCCAAACCCCAATGCCTCTATCAAAGCATTGGTCAAGTGGTCAAGGTAATTAGTTCACGCCCGTCCATTCCGGCCCGGTGTGAATGTGCCAAACCTAATAGCGCTATCAACTAAATACCTCGTTGCCTTACTGGCAACAATCGGTAGATGTAAGGGGTCTTATATGATAGAAACTAAGTAATAACCAACATCCCATTAACCTGCATTCCTCCCCGGAACGTTACCCGATATCCCTTCCCGGGATGCATGCTTGGAAAAGAGCAGTGAACTCACCTTGGTTTGCTCGGTAAGATTAACTACTCGTTCACACTTAAACAGTCACACCCTATTGTATTCAAGTACTCGTAATCAGTTTACGTTCATGTATAGTCATAATGCGTGTTACAAGCAACATGGTAGTTGTACAGTTCATATCATACAGTTCCTACAATTCATATACACATATTGCAACAGTGCTCACAGTTATGTGTGTTAAACAACACCAAGTCATGTCTCCATTATCATAAACAATCATCATTAACAGTATGTATCTTAAGTTTCTGAACACATCATTCATCAATAAAGTTAACTCATTTAGTGCACATTCACAGTCTGTTGTGGACCTAACAGTTAAACGATGAAACTTCCAGCGATGAAACATTCCCAAGTTTCGTCGACATTCAGGTTGGCAAAACCTCCTGGGTTTCGTCGAGACACAGTGTGGCGAAAGTCCCTACGGTTTCGTCAAAGGGCTGTCGAGGTAAGGCCCCATGTTTCGTCGACGTGAGTTGTAACGAAACTACCTGTTCCGTCTAGCAACCAGTTACAGATCTAATCATTTAAAGTTTACATGTTCTAGAAACCCTAATCAGTTTTGCCATAATCATCCATCTATTATTCAGTTCTCAATCATCAATAACATTCAATAAGTGTCTTAACCATTCGCATATGCATATGATCGTGATCATTATAACAATTATTCAATCCGCATCTGATTATCACATTAACTAAACAATAATCCTGAGAGAATACAAGATCATTCAAGACTCCAACGAACCACTCTAACTACCCAACATAGTTGATGAACGATGAACATTAAGCACATAAGACTCAACGTGTACGCACATAATCATTACCACCCAAACCAACACATCGAATATAGATCCAAACAAACAAACACTCACCTTGATAACGTTACTAGGGTGCTAGGGCCAGGAAGATGATGCTTCGAGAATATTCACTGCCGTCGCTAGGTTAGAGAGAGTCTAGGGTTTCTGGTTTGTAACTGGTGGTTATCATATCATAGTTTATGTTTTAACGTATCTCGTTGGGCCGAATCTACCTGGGCCGGTGGCCCTTATTACGAAAGTCAGAGGTTTCGTCAGCCTGGATGATGGCGAAACTCCATAGTTTCGTCGGCTATGGCTTGTGACGAAACATCAAGTTTCATCGAGTGGTGTCTTACAAGTTCTTCAGTTTATTGACAAGTTTATGACATTTAAACAATTCAATACAACTCATGCACAAGCAACAAACAATAAAAAGTAATAGTGTTTCGTAAACAAGTAACGTGTCAAGCAAAGACCTTGAAAATTCGAATTGTCACAACATCCCCAACTTGAAAGAAATTTCGTCCGGAAATTTAATAAGTAATCCAAAATAATACGACGTTAAATCAGGTTGACTGGGTGTTATCCGCGGGTGCCACATCATCCCCAACTTGAATGGAAATTGTTAGTGCAGTATGTCTATTGACTTCATCTTGTATCGAGTCATGTAATGAGATAGGATAGGATAACCAGTGCTCGGGGTGCTAGAAACTGAGTTTTACGTAAATGGTGGTGATTCCGCTTGAAATAGCCAAAGACCATTTCAAGCGAAATCATATTAAGTTGATTCCGCTTGAAAGTGTCCTTGACCATTTCAAGCGAAATCACAATAGTATATATAGGGGCACTTGGTTTTTCATTTGTAACTTTCGGATCTGAGTAGCGAAGCTCTGCCGAATTGTCTCCAGGTTGTAACTCAGTGTTAAATCAATAATAGAGACATTATAATTACATCGAGCGTCCGTTTCATTGATTCCGCCTTTGATTCGGATAAACAACTCTTTTGATCGACTCATTCGGGTCACACAACGATCCTACAAGTGGTATCAGAGCTCAGGAAGAAGAGTTCAGCTTGATTGCATCTATTTTCTGACTTCTACACCTTCTTTTTCAAATTGGACAAGATTTACGGTCAAATTGGATTGAATTTTTTACAGAACATGCGAAACAATGTTTTAACAAAGCCTTGAACGAATCAGACCAAAATTCAGCTTAAAAATGACAAAAACAGGCCAAAAACCTGATTCCGCTTGAATGAACATGTCACACCCCCAAAATCCACCTGCGGAGTATCACCGCTTGGGAGCGTGACTAACCAGGATCAAGCCACCAATCATATTGAACATGTAATTAATATTAAGTAAAATAAATGTAAACCATCCATCCAATACGATAGGTGTTCAAAACATAACCATAGTTTCAAAGTGTAGCGGAAGCATAGTAAATAATCCAACAATAGTTAATAGTTTTAAATGTCATAATAGTTCAACGTAGAAACCACGATCCTTGTCCACAACGACCCGCTTCTCCAGTGCAAGCTCCAAGTACCTAACGATCTGCAAGGCATGTAACAGAATGATCAACAAACTAGTTGAGCGAGTTCACAGTAAGTAAGTGCGTAACAGTAAGTAACGGGTGGCTCTACTGGGCCAATAGTAAGTTATACAGGTGGGGGCTTCCCATGTTATGTGACCACTAGACTATTCGTATCAACTTCTCGTATCATCCCTGTTCTTCTTCCGAGAACAGTAGCGCGTATGGGGTGTACGTAGGTTTTACGTACGTATCCTTCACAACCGAGGATAGGAGACGCGGGGGTGTACGTGGGTTTCACGTACGTATCCTTTGTACCGAGGATAGAAGTAAGTAATGCGTACACGTAGGTTTTACGTGCGTGCCTGACATCCGAGGCAGTAATTGGCATATGACCACGTAGGTGTTATCCTAACCTACGGAACCGTCCTGACATCCGAGGACCATGATAGGTGATAGTCTAGGAAAAGCATTTGTACGTTCTAAGTCAATTGAAACCTTTAACCCATTCCCACGACCCGGGAATCCCATGCCTTAGTAGGAGTGTGAACTCACCTTGGTTTGCTCGGTATGCTAAGTATGTGCTCACAGTAGTCAATCAAGTCCTATAGTTAGGCACGTATACACAATCAGTTTATATTCACATAGCTCGCGTATCATTCATGATCATGCAGTATCGATTTGGTAACAATCGTCTCATCACATTAAACAGTTAATCGTATATTCACATGAGTCACATTTAACGACATATAACCAACCCAGTTAACATTATCACATCAACCTCCTAATCAACACAGTTTATGGCCCATTACACAAGTTTTAACCCAACCGGCCCAACTATTAGGCATGACCGGCCCACACTTAATTCGGATCCTTTACCCTGTGATGTGGCACGTTATTATGCCAGCCCAACTCATTCCACATTTTCAACTCACACATATTAGCAAACCAAAATAAACAAAGTATATAAGTGGCCGACCATATAGTTAATTGATCATGAAATTCTAGACAATTATTTTGAACAGTGTGCACACAAAGTGTACTCAATTAATGTTCGACCAAATTCTCAGTTAATATGGATTTAAGTGGACCGATTGTTTGATGGGTTGACACACATATTGTGTCACTAACCTACCTTTTGACTAATGATTCCGACTAGTCACATGCAAGCCATTTATCGCAATCATGTGAAATTAGGAAGTCATGTGTAACCCCAGAAAGTAATCAATATTACAACCGTTAAACAATCAGAATCATTATCCAAGCATCATGTACTCAAATTTATGTATCATTCAGTCGTTTAACATAGCATATCACATAAACTCGGACCACCTTATATTTAGAAAACCTCGGACCAGTTACAAGTATAAAGGTCGGACACTTGGCTTTGCATTCACAAACTCGGACCTGAGTGTCACATTATACTCGGACCATAGTGACCCATTATACTCGGACATATTATCATATTAAACTCGGGCCATAGTGAACATATTAAACTCGGGCCATAGACATAATATTAAACTCGGTCCTATACTTCTATTTAAACTCGGACATGGTGATCCTCACATTAAACTCGGACCAGATGATCATCAAATTAAGCTCGGACATGAAACTCTCATTAAACTCGGACAAGATGATCATCAAACTAAACTCGGTCTAGGTGATCTAACACTAAACTCGGTCCACACTTACATATATAAACTCGGTCCAATAATCCATTCAATAAACTCTGACTTACAGCAACATACATATGAATGATCAAGTTTATATCAGTTACGTTCTTATGTTGCACCAGTTACGATTACATACAATCCAAACCCTAATTCACATTACAGAATTCATAAGTAGTAAATCGATGATTCCAATAACAATCATATAACAAACGATCCATCCGGCATATAACTAATTATCATCGTCATCACAGTAATTTCAGAATCAAATCAATAACCACAGCCTATCTCATGATGAACTAGGGTTTTAACATCAATAAATCAATCAACAATTAATCACACACAAATGATTAAACAATTACCTTGATTCAATTCTAGATGGATTGGCAATCAACTAGATGCAAAGAACTTGTGAATCCAAGAATGATGAGATGGTTGTAGAGAGGATTAGAGGAGGTGAAAGTACGTGTTTTGGTTTCTTGTAATGATTAGGGAATGATTAGTGAAAGAGATTAGGGTTTTAAGTTGTTAAAGTTTCACTATTCGCACAAAACACCCTAAGGAATTATCTATCACATATTTCATGCACAAGATATACAATTTTACAGTTTCACCACCACCTTTAAGTATTTGACAAATTATTCACCAGCAATACATAACCATGCTTACTCACACAATACAATTCATCGTATTTAAAACGCATACAATTTCGTAGCAATTTATTTGTGCAATCAATCAACTAAGCAATACAAGAACGTGCAATAAATGCGAAACAGAAATCTTGGAAATTCGAGTTGTCACAGAACATACTGATTCCGCTTGAAAAGTTCACCTGACTTCGCTTGAAAATTAATATTCCGCTTGAAATTAGCTCCTGATCTCGCTTAAAACAGCTATTTCGCTTGGAAAGTCCATCTGATTTCGCTTCAAGTCGTAATTCCACTTTAAAATAGTGTTGATTTCGCTTGAATTCAGTATTTCGCTTGAAGATTGATTCTGATTTGGCTTCAAAACTTGATTTCGCTTGAAGGGTCAACTAAGTGATTTCGCTTGAAATGTCATCCAAAGTGATTCCACTTGAAATCACTATTTCGCTTGAAAGTGAAATTTGGTGTCGAGATCATTTCACGTCAATCGAGTGTCAGTCTGTTTCGGGATATTTGTTATTATTGATTCTGATTGTGTTTGTTTGTTTGTCTCCAGGATCACATCATGGCTGAAGAATTTTTCAATACGTTCTACAATGCGTTTACCTCGGATACAGTGGATGCTTCAGAGATTACACCCAAAGCGATAACAAAAACAATCAAAGAAAATATCAAACATGACAACTTTTACGGAACTTATTCAAAACCTCCGAAGCTGGATAACATTGAGGATTATGTTTGGTGGAAGGAGAGGTTTGTCAATTGGACGAAGGCATATGCACATGAGAGTTGGTTTTGTTTGAAGTTTGGTTATGATAGCCCAGTAAATGACAAAGGAGAAGAAATTCTGATCAAAGATTTTTCAGAGGAAGACAAAAAGAAATTTTCATATGAACAGAAGATGATTGCTTTGATCCAGCAATCAGTTTGAGATTACATTTTTTCATTGTTAATACATGATGGGTCATCGAAGTCTGTGTGGAAAGCTTTGAAGGCGAAAGCTGAGGGGGGTAAACAGATAAAGAAAAACAAAATAGCGTTATTAAAAAAAGAATTTGATTTATTTGATAGTTTAAAAGGAGAGACAGTGAGGCAAATGATTGAGAGGTTTTCTCATTTAAAGATTGAACTAGAAAGATTTAAAATTGTGAAAACTAGAGAAGAAGTTGTTGATAAAGTAATTGAAGCGTTACACGAGCTGATAGTGGCTAACGTTTGTTTTTATCTTGAAAAATGATGCTTTATATGATACAATTTCTCTTGATGTGTTGTTAGAAAAGATTGAGAGTCATGATTTGGAGCTACAAAAGCAAAACAAGATGAGTGGTTCATCGCATCATCAAAATGTTGGTCTATACTACAAAGGCAATGTACCTTCGGAGAAAGTTGTCAGTTCACCAAAGACAGCATTCAGTGGTGAGAAGATGAAGGAACCACAAACAACCTCATCAAGTTATCATTCTGGATATCAATCATCTTCAAAATCAAGTTCTGATGAAGCAGAGCTGTGCAACATTGCTCTCAAACTGAAGAATTCTCCGTCGATAAGCATCAATGCAGCTAAACAACAAATGAGTTTTCTAGCATATGTTCTGGAATCGTATGAAGTCTTGTAGCTGGTAAAATTGGAAACTCAGAATTAACCAAAGAAGACTACGACCAGATTGATCTAGAAGAAATGGAGCTCATAGACATTCGCTGTTGTTTGGCAAGTTGCATTCGCAGAGCTCAAAGATATATGGAGATTACCGGGAAGCAATCGTTAGGTGGTCTGTCAACGAAGCTTGGATTTGATAAATCCAAAGTGACCTGCTTCAGATGCAAGCAAAAGGGCCATTTCAAAAGAGAATGTAGAAATTCTGAAGTTGCTGAATCTGAGAGACCTTTCAATGACGATTATTACCGAAAGGCAATTTATCATCGTAGTAATGAAGAACCAAAGATGATCGAAAATATTCCAAAAGAGAAGTCCAGAGCTTATGCAGTAATTCATGACGATGAAGGTTGTGACTGGAGTCAGATTCTTCCAGATGAAGATCGTCCTGTAACAGCTCATGGCAGAAAAGCATCAAAAGCCCAGCATCATGTTCTTGTTGCTGAAATTCGTGAAGAAGACAAAGAAAAAGATACAGAGATAAAAGAGAAACTCGAGAAGAGATTCTAAGTGAGAAAATTGAGAGAGAAAGATTCATTGTGGGGTGCAAAATGGAGAAAATGCAGGAAGAATATGAGAATGCTGTTGCGAACAAAAGATGGGATAAGAAACAAGAATGTTATGTCAACAAACAAGGTGAACCAGTCGTTCCCAGAAGTGACATTGTTCATGATGATGTTCTTCTTGTAATTCCTCGATCCGGTGAATATTATTCTAATGTTGCAAAAGACAAAACATATGTAAAAAGGCTGGATAAAATCATCAGGGATGCCATGACAACAAAACTAAGGAAGAGGAATGAAGAAAAAATGAAGAAGAACATTGAGAATTTAGTTGATAATCTAAAGAAAGTTGCTGAGGAAGTCAAGGATGAAGTAGTTAAGAAAGTTGAAGAAGTGTGGGTTGAAAAAGTGAAAGATGAAGCTGAGAAAGTTGAGGATGAGAAGATGTTTGAGAAAGAAAAGGAGATAAAAGAGAAAGTTGTTGAAAAAGAAGCTGTTACTGAAGAACAGCAAGTTGATGTGACACCTGTGTCACTTCAACCATCAAACAAATACCAAATCAATGAAATATTGTGTTTCATACTTGGGGATTTGTATAAATATGTGTATCGTTTGCACATATTAGTTCTTGTTTGATTTCGGGCTTTAAATCGCTTTTTGGAAGGTTATACGCGACCTGATGCGTAAATATAACTAGTTTAATGCAACAAACACTCCGGAACAGTAAAATAGGCTTAACATACCTTAAATAACCCTTACATAACTTAGAAATAAGTTTTGGATGGTTTGGTATGCCGAAATCAAGTTTATCCGCTTACAGGGACTAAATTCGACAAACTACGAAAGTATGTCAATTTGTACTGTAACAGACCTTCCAGAACTTGATCATACGTTAAATATGCCCTAAATATCCTTTACATAGCTTAGAAATAGGCTTTGAGGTGTTTGGTGCGCAAAAATAAACTTTATGCTCATTCAGGGACTAAAAGCGTCAACAAGTGCATAAGTTTGCATTTTCGCGCATATTTTACGTTCTGAATACTTCCCGACTTCCGAAAATTTATGCAAGCATTAAAATATTTTATTTTAGTGTTTGGCATAAGAAAAATCCATTCGTCGCGCAATTTGGATCGTCTTTCGCGCTTATGCGCATTCCGTCATAATTAAGCGAACATCGCGATCGTACGGCCAAACGAACTGACATCTGGAATATTTTTGAGCATGTTTCAAGTTCCTCACACTTTAACTTCATCTTAGAGCCTTGAAATGAGGTTAACGGGGCTTAAACATGCCAAAAATGGGCCAAAATACATGTTTCTGAAGTGCAGGGACTAAAACTGCAATTTCTGAACTGTGACCCTCAGGCGGGGCGCGTAAGATCCCATGTATGTCTTACACGGGCCGCGTGGCCTCCCCAGATGTGCAAAATCAGTTTTCACAGCTGTTATGCACTCAAAACCCAATTGCAAATGGTATTTTCAATCCATGGGCTGAATCTAGGGGTGCCCAAGGTTTCCCAAAACAATGGGCCCATGTGTACGGCCGAGATCGAAGCACGTTTTGCGATGAACGATCCTAACGGTTGTGCCATGCCTATATAAACCCAACCCATTTCATTTCTTCCTCACATTTGAATCTGATTCAAGCTCTCTAAGTGGAAGTATATGCTTCCTACCTGAGAGAGAATCGGGTTCAAATCTTGCGGGGACCTTCTGTAAGTATTCTTTCGCGTTTTTCGTTCGTTTTAGCGTTAAAGTCAAACTGTGTTTGACTTTCTGGATTAACCAGTTTATGGTCAATGCGAAGTTCGTTTGAACTTCATAACGTGAGCGTAATCACGATGGTCATAGTCCCTAGTGACTTTACCTACTGATTACCACGCTATCTAGGCTCAATGACGAGTCGTAGTTTCGGCCAAAATGCGTTTTCTCGCGTATTTTGTAACCAAACTACTCTAGGTTATCAAAACCGTTTGTTTTGATATCAAAACCTGTTTTCTAACTTTACTAAACATGTTCTAGCATGTTTAGCTCGTCGCTTTTAGATTTGTGCTTGTTTAGGGTCGTAAAGGTAAGCGATCTAATCAATTGCTTATACTTTCGAACCCGACCCATTTGGTCGATCATTAGGTTCCGACCAAACACTTTAGGTGACCATAGTTGTATATGAAATAACCTTTTAAGGTTATACCTTATGGTCACGTCGTTTAAGTAGTTGTATGATAAGTAATTCTTGTGCCTTAGGAAAATTACCAAAATGCCCTTTTTACGCATAAATTCATTTTAAGCATATGAAACCTAAATTTTGACATCTAAACTGATTTAGCAACAATATTAGACATGTTAAGGCATATAACACTTGTGATAGGACTAGTTAAGTGGACCGAACGCGTTTTACGCAAACGACACGTTAAAGTAGCATAAGCTACCTAAGCGGGTCGTAACAGGTCAAAAGCACTTAGGATAAGTTTCGTTTCAGTATGTGGGCTTTGTTTAACCATGTCATATGAGTTCCAATACTCATTTGGTTTACGAAACCTCATACTATCCAATCCCCCGATTTAGGTCCGTTTATTAACATATATACCTATACTAGGTGCCGTTTGATTCCGTGATCTTCTAGCATTGCTTGGTGGTTATCCTAGGACTTCTAAGCAATCTCAAGTGAGTACATAGTCCCATCTTTTACTGTTTTTCAAACATTTTGGGGTGAAACACATGTGCCTACTTGTTACTTTCATGTTTTCGTGTTTTCACATCATATACTTGCTTTGTTCATTAGTACATTATTAGTACATGATTTCATTACGTTTTTGCTATGTATACCCATTGTGTGCATACTTAGTACATCGTTTTACATGACATTTCATGCTATGTATGATCATCATACTTAGTACATTTTACATCTCATGCTATGTATGTCCATTGTGTGCATACTTAGTACATCGTTTTACATGACATTTCATGCTATGTATGTTCATCATACTTAGTACATTTTACATCACATGCTATGTATGTCCATTGTGTGCATACTTAGTACATCGTTTTACATGACATTTCATGCTATGTTTGATCATCATACTTAGTACATTTTACATCACATGCTATATATGTCCATTGTGTGCATACCTAGTACATCGTTTTACATGACATTTCATGCTATGTATGTTCATCATACTTAGTACATTTTACATCACATGCTATGTATGTCCATTGTGTGCATACTTAGTACATCGTTTTACATGACATTTCATGCTATGTATGTTCATCATACTTAGTACATTTTACATCACATGCTATGTATGTCCATTTGTCGCATACTTAGTACATTGTTTGTGCATTTTTATCTATGGTTTAGTCGATACATATTTCACTTGCCATACATGACATTATGTTTACACATTACTTGATTGACATTTGACATTGACATTTTGATATTGATATACACATTTCATGGGCTACATTTTGACATAAACACTTTGACATGGTTTTCACAATGACATTTGACAAATGGTTTAGACATGGGCAATTTTCATTGGCGGTTTGTTTGGGAAGTGATTTAAGTAGCGAGACGTGTGTAATGTGATACAAGTATGGTGGATACGCCACTGGTACTTCCTATATATAAGTGCTTGTATTATATTACATGTCGTAGCGTTATTTAAATCATTCAATGTGGATTTATACATTTTTACACAAATAACATATTTTTCACAAGACATTGTTTCATAAACAACTTATTTTTACTTGGTTATTCACTTAACCTTACATTACTCTTTTACATATCATCTACTTTATTATCGCCTTTTCAAACGTTTTATAAAAGCAAACACTTAAACTGGATTCATGACAAGTTTTCATTAAACATTTTCTTAAACCTAAGTCATGAATCCTATTTTCACAAAACCTATGTACTCGCCGACATTTTTATGCTGATATATTTTCACATGTGTTTCAGGTACGATAGTTGATGACATTTTTATGCTGATATATTTTCACATGTGATCAAATTCCGCCACGTTTTGTTGTTTTACGTGGTCGGGGTGTGACAGTTGAAGAAGCTAAGAAGAAGATGGAGAGTTCGATAGAAGTGAAGTATGAAAGATCAACAAGTGTTACTGATGATGGTGGTAATGGTGAAGAAATGAAGAATGATGCTGATTAGAATCAGAATCAGACAGAAACAGAAACAAACACCAAGGTGCCAATCATTGAGGTAAATTCTGATTCTAACATCTTGACTGAAACTGTTGAGCAAAAAGAAAATATTTACCAAGAAATGAAAAAGGAATTTGTTTCAATAAAATTGGCTTATCATATTACAAAAGAATCATATGAAAAAGTAAAAAGTGAAATGAAACTTGCTCAATCCAGATTGAAATACTGTTCTGAAACATCAAAGGAATTAAAACGAATGTATGAAATTAAATAAGGTGTTGTAAATTCATATATTGAAGATGTTGCTAAGTTGAAATGTCAGATTGCTGATTTAGAACAGGATAACAACAAATTAAAAAGCTATCATGCGTCGTCATATGTGCTTGAACATATTTTCAACATAAAACTGGATGGGAAAGATTCTGAGCAAAACACGAAAGGTATTGGCTCAGAGTTTCATCAAGTTCTACCACCGGAAAAGTTTGTGTTTTATGATGATGAAAAGGTCAAAAAAGCTTTCAACATGGTAGATCAATTGCCAGACAACATTGGCGTAACCTATTCCAAATCTGATGATTCTAGTGATTCAGAGGTGGTAGGTAAGGTCGTTGAAAGTGTGTTGAAAGAAGAGTCGATTCAAACAGGTTAATCTGAATCACAGGATGAAAATGAAGGTAATTTTCATGATAGATATCTGAAAAACTCAAAATTCGAGAAAAATTTGAATGATGATTCAAAAGGATTGGTTTATACCATGATTGGATCAGATAAATTGTTCTTAGATGTTGTATTCCCGATTCAGAATGTGATTTCAGAAAAGGTTGATAAGGTTTTCAAAATGGTTGAGATTTAAAAGTCTGAAATTTCAAAATTTGCTGGTAAGGGTCACAAAGGTTCTTATAATAAACCTGGTTTCAAGAAGAAAAACATGAAGGCTGGGTTGGGTTATAAGAAGAAACAGAATTGAAAGAAAAATGAAACACAAAATTCTCAGGCAAAAAAGAGTTTTGTTCAAGGAAAAAGTTTAGCAGAAGAGAAAGAACTCAAAATTGGACGACAGTCTAATGATGAGTTTCATGCTCAGAAAAAGCAACAACATTAGGTCAAAGATGTGTCCAAGAGAACATGTTTCAAATGTGATCAAATTGGACATCTTGCATGCAAGTGTACAAATCTAAAACCTGTTGATGTTGAGATGAAAAAGAAGTCTGATGATGTTGAGAAACAAAAATATGAGAATATGAAACAAAGGTCCACCAGATTTGATTCAAAACAAACTTGGAGGTACAATACAAACAAGTTTGCTTCAAATCAAAGTTGGAAATCAAACCAGAATAGGTTCGATTCAAGACAGACCTGGAATTCTCACACACCCAGATTCAGAACAACACAAAGTTGGAAAACATCAGTTGATATGACAAAACCCCAACAGTTTTGGAAATCAAATGTTGTTCAAAAAACAAAGTGTTCAAAAAGATTCACATTTTTAGAAACGTGGTACTCCAAAAGGTCAAACATGGTCAGCTAAGAAACAAATAACCTTGGTAAAAGATGAAAAAGTGGAAATCAAAGTTGAAAAAGTCTTTAATGACAAAGATTTCCCTAAGCTAAATGATGCATATTGTGTTGGAATGCCTAAGGTCCAACAGACCTGGACTAAATTGTTCAAGTAATTGAGTTAGTTGTGTGACAACTCGTACTTTAGACCTATCTTGTAACGTTACGTGAGCTACTCTAATTGAATAAATGCATGTTTATGTGATATGTGTGGATTTAATGTTAGTATAGTAAACGAGCCCAAACCGTACACCATAACCCGATCGCACAAGGCTCAACCGGTCGCACAAGCCCATTTGGGCCGCACCTTGTAATCGGACACCATAGGGCAGCCGAGTTGGGCTCGGCCCACTCCCCTTATACGCAAACAAACACTCTCTAGGGACTTGTTTTCTCATTTGTTGCGAAACATAACACACACAAGTTCACAAACCCTAGGAGCTCTCATTCTCTCTCTCGTCTCCTCTTGAAACCGGCGATAACTCCCTTGTTCACCCGAGACCTTTCTTGTTCATCCTCTAATCCGGTTAGTGTCTTATTATCGGCTCGTATTATATGTGATATTGTTAATAATCGGATTACATGATCGGTTAGGGTTATGCTAGTAACTCGGTTGATATGATGTAATGATATGTGTATGCATGATAACCGGATTGAAGTTTGCTATCCTTGTTATTGTTGTTGTTGTAAATCGGATTGCATGATTAGAACCGAATGGATATGTATAATCGGCTGTATGCACATGATTGTGTTTAAGAAATCCGTTTGGAATGATTTAGGTTGCATGATAGTCTATGTATTTGTTAAGCACATGATCCGATCATATGTTTTGTGTAATAGTGATTAATTGTTCTTGATGATGATGATAAGAATGTGCATGAATGTGAATAATTGTTAATTGATCTGATTAGTGAAACTGCCAAACTTGTTAGCTGATATCACGGAAATCATGTGCATGAAATCAGGAAATCTGTTACAAATTGATAGACTCGACACGGTTGCGAGTCGAGACCGTGTGATCTCGACCTGAGCATGATAACCCGAGACCGACATTGCGAGTCTCGTTGCAACTCGAGACCTCACACCGACACACAGCAGCACCAACCGAGACCGAGGTTGCGGGACTAGTTGCGACTCGAGATCATTCTTGTTGCGACTCGAGAACTCGGAACCAGCCCAACTCGAGACCGCTTGGTTTCGACTCGAGACTGTGAGCACGGGCACCTTATTATTGGACTGTTTAATCTTATTGGGCCGAGATTGTATTATTGATTTGTTATGATATTTGGGCCGGAGGTTATTGGACCGACTCCTAGTTTCACAAGTTGGATATGTTATGACAGTTAACTGATGTTACGTGTTTGTCATGATTATTACGTGCACGTTACCTACTAGTCTATGTGATACATATGTGCGCTACTTGAGTCAAAACCTGACTTGTGTGGTAACCCTGTTAGGACGAGATTGACCACTTAAGTTCAAGGAACCTTTTTGTGTATCTGCCGAGCAAACCAAGGTGAGTTCACACAACAAAGGCATGGGATTCCCGGGTTGGGAATTGGGTTGGAATGTTTGATATGGAATGATTACTCGTACTTATGCAATCACTAGACTATAGACCATCGTCCTCAGGATAGTCAGGACACTTACGTAAAACCTACGTAGACTAGTATCTACCATTGTCTCCCGGGTCGGGAGGACACTTACGTAAATCCTACGTAACCTAATACCCGCTACTGTCTTCCGCGTCGAAAGGACACTTACGTAAATCCTACGTAAACCCCACGCGTACCACTGTCCTCGGGGAAGGGCACTCACGTAAATCCTACGTGACCTTGTACGTATTCCTGTTCTCGGATTAAGAAGAACACATGGTTGCAAATAGTCTAGTAAGTACCATAATGGGAAGCCCCCATTAGTAAAGATAAACGTGGGAATCCCCCACTAGTAATATATATATAAGCATGGGAAACCCCCACCATTTGTACATACATGCATGGGAAGCCCCCAACTAGATGAACGTACTCAATACTATTACGAACTTATTTTCTGTGAACTCGCTCAACTAGTTGTTGATTATCTGCTGCATGCCTTGCAGGACCTTAGGTACATTATGGAGCTTGCACAGGGAGGAGCAGGTCATTGTGGGATACGGATCGTGAACGATATTTGAACTTATAACTTATTTTGGGTTTTCATTAATATGCTTCCGCTACTTAAACAAAGTTTGGTTTGAACATCAATCGTATTGATTTGGGTTTTTGAACTACTTTAACTATTATATGCTTGTTCAATATGATTGGTGGCTTGATCCTGGTCATGTCACGCTCCCAAGCGGTGGTACTCCGCGGGTGGATTTTGGGGGTGTGACAGATTGGTATCAGAGCCATTGGTTATAGAGAACTTGGTTTTAATATGGGAAAAACGTTTTTATTAAAACCAGACTATAACCAGAACAGTGCTCTCAACGATCCACAACGACGCTTCGCTCCACGTGCAAGACTCGACATCCTAGGTAATAAGGTTTATGTTTATTACCTGCTAGCTAGAACTATATAGAACTTTGCTCGTAGTACGCTTAGATACACATGACTATATTACATGAGAACACCTACGTGCTTACACTTTTCTGTCATCGCCCTACTCGCGAACCATTCTCACTTACGCTACTTTTACAATGAAGATCATGTCTGGACGAATTAACATGACTCAAGCCCAGCTAGAGGCCCTCGTTCAAGCTCAAGTTGTTGCGGCACTTGCAGCTGCTCAAGCAGGTAGTATACCCTGCAGTATAGATTTACACTAGGATCCTTAGATCCTGCATTAACTCTCGTATTTAACTTCGTCCTATTCATACACAATAGCTCAACCAGCGCAGCAGCCTGTCTGCACTTATAAGAACTTCATGGACTGTCGTCCAAGTACTTTCAGTGGCACGGAAGGGGCAGTGGGACTACTCCACTGGTTTGAAAAGCTCGAGTCTGTGTTCGAGATGTGTGAATGCCCTGAGGCTCGCAGGGTGAAATACGCCACTGGCACGCTAGAAGGAATAGCACTAACTTGGTGGAACGCCCAAGTTCAGATCTTAGGGTTGGCAGCTGCTAACGCCACACCCTGGAACGACTTCAAGGAACTCATTAAGAGGGAATACTGCACGCGTGATGACATCCACAAGTTGGAGAACGAGCTTTACCACTTGAAGATGACGGGGTCAGAGATAGAAGCTTACACGAAGCGATCGAACGAACTGGCTATCTTGTGTCCAACCATGGTGGACCCTCCAATTAAGCGCATCGAATTGTACCTCAAGGGTCTAGCCTCAGAAATTCAGAGCCATGTTACATCGGCTAACCTCGACAACATTCAAGATATTCAGCGTCTTGCTCATCGCCTCACGGATCAGGCGGTGGAACAGAACAAGTTGCCCAAACGCATCAGTGCCACCACTTCAGCCGCTACTCCCACTACACCCAGTGACAACAAAAGAAAGTGGGATGGGGATTCTAGCAAAGGTTCAACAACAGTCCAATCTCAAGCTCAGCAGCAGAAGACTGACCACTACCAGAGTCCTAGTCAGCAAACCTCTGGTGGTCATAGACAGAGAAGGTATCAAGGGTTTCACCCCAAGTGTCACAACTGCAACAGACATCACAGCGACCAGTGCAACAAGGGTCGTTGTCAAAGATGTCTCAAGATGGGTCACGAGGCCAAAGACTGTAGGAGCCCACGGCCTGCAAATCAGAACCATCAACCGCAACAACCAGCTCCACAGAACCCACAGCAGCAGCAGCCACAGCGTGGAAACCGGGGATGTTTCAAGTGTGGGGCTGAAGGTCACTTCAAACGCGATTGCCCTCAACTGAACCAGAACCAGAATCGCAACAACAATCACCAGGGCAACGGGAACAACAACGGGGGAAACAACAACAACAATGGCAATGAGGCAAGGGGTCGAGCTTTCGTGCTGGGACGAGGAGACGCAATGAACGATCCCAATGTGGTTATGGGTAAGTTTCTCCTCGACGATATTTATGTTACTGTTTTATTTGATTCGGGTGCGGATACAAGTTATATTTCTGTGAAAGCCAGTAAATTGTTAAAACGTACACCAACACCCCTAAACACCAAACACGTCGTAGAACTAGCTAATGGTAAGAGTTTAGAAGCCACGCAGATAGTCAGGGGTTGTAGTATCGTCTTAGCCGGTCAAGTTTTCTCCATCGACCTTATTCCCATAGTCTTGGGAAGCTTCGACATCGTCATAGGGATGGATTGGTTATCCCAACATCAGGCAGAGATCTTATGCAGCGAGAAGATTATTCGCATTCCCCGTTCTGGTCAAGAACCTCTCGAAGTTCAAGGTGACAAGAGTGGTGCAGTGGTAGGCATCATCTCTTTCTTGAAGGCTCAGAAGTGTCTGCGGAAGGGTCACACCGCAATCTTGGCACTCATTTCAGATGCATCAGTGAAGGAAAAGAAACTGGAGGATATTCCAGTTGTACGCGACTACCCTCAGGTGTTTCCTGAAGACTTACCTGGCTTACCGCCTCATCGTCAGGTCGAATTTCAAATCGAGCTCGCTCCAGGAGCAACACCCATAGTTCGCGCACCATATCGTCTAGCTCCATCAGAATTGGAAGAATTGTCAAAGCAGCTACAAGAGCTCTTGGAAAAGGGCTTCATTCGTCCAAGCTCTTCGCCTTGGGGAGCTCCAGTGTTATTCGTGAGAAAGAAGGACGGTACCTTCAGGATGTGCATAGACTATCGGGAACTGAACAAGGTAACGGTGAAGAACCGTTATCCTCTTCCACGCATAGACGACTTATTCGACCAGTTGCAAGGGTCGTGTTATTACTCCAAGATAGACTTGAGGTCTGGTTATCATCAGCTGAGAGTCCGAGAGGAGGACGTCTCCAAGACAGCATTTAGAACTCGCTACGGCCACTACGAGTTTCTTGTCATGCCGTTCGGGTTAACGAACGCGTCTGCCGTATTTATGGACCTTATGAACAGGGTGTGCAAACCCTATCTTGAAAAATTCATCATTGTTTTCATCGACGACATTCTAATCTACTCCAAGAGTCAGGAGGAGCACGAGCAGCACCTACGCCTTATTTTGGAACTCCTTCGGAAGGAACAGCTGTATGCTAAGTTTTCGAAATGCGACTTCTGGCTTCGTGAAGTCCACTTCTTAGGCCATGTGGTGAACAAGGATGGGATCCATGTTGATCCGTCCAAGGTAGACTCGATCAGAAACTGGCCTGCACCACATACGCCAACGGAAATACGCCAATTCTTGGGTTTGGCGGGTTACTACAGACGGTTTATTAAAGACTTCTCGAAGATAGCACAGCCGCTTACACTACTGACACAGAAAGGTGTCACGTACCGCTGGGGAGATTCCCAGGAAACCGCTTTTCAGTACCTAAAGGATAGGCTTTGCAGCGCGCCTATTCTCTCATTGCCAGAGGGCACGGACGACTTTGTGGTTTATTGTGACGCGTCGATACAGGGTCTTGGGTGTGTATTGATGCAGCGGGATAAGGTTATTGCTTACGCTTCACGTCAACTCAAGGTTCACGAACGGAACTACACGACGCACGATTTAGAGCTGGGAGCTGTTGTTTTCGCGCTTAAGATATGGCGACACTACCTGTACGGTACCAGGTGCACGATTTACACCGATCACAGGAGTCTCGAGCATATCCTTAAGCAAAAGGATTTGAACATGCGTCAACGAAGATGGGTTGAACTACTTAACGATTACGAATGCGCCATCAAGTACCATCCAGGCAAGGCCAATGTTGTGGCTGACGCCCTCAGTCGAAAGGACACTCTACCTAGACGTGTACGAGCTTTGCAGCTCACTATACAGTCCAGTCTTCCAGCACAGATACGAAATGCTCAGGTAGAGGCATTGAAACCTGAAAATGTCAAAGCTGAAGCCCTACGCGGCTCAAGGCAACGAATGGAACAGAAGGCAGACGGCGCCTACTATGTAACGGGGCGTATTTGGGTCCCACTTTATGGCGGTCTACGCGAGCTGGTAATGGATGAAGCTCACAAGTCTCGTTACTCGGTACATCCAGGATCGGATAAAATGTACCACGACATCAGAACTACTTATTGGTGGCCTGGCATGAAGGCCCACATTGCCACTTATGTCGGCAAATGCTTGACCTGTGCAAGAGTCAAGGTTGAATACCAGAAACCATCAGGCCTACTTCAGCAACCTACGATACCGCAATGGAAATGGGAAGAAATTTCCATGGATTTCGTTACAGGCCTACCTAGATCCCAGCGGGGGAATGATACCATATGGGTGATCGTGGATCGACTCACCAAGTCTGCGCACTTCCTAGCTATAAAGGAAACGGATAAGTTCTCCACTCTCGCAGACATCTATCTCAAAGAAGTTGTTTCGAGGCACGGGGTGCCCACCTCCATCATTTCGGATCGGGATGCACGATTCACGTCAGAACTATGGCAAGCAATGCACAAATCTTTCGGCTCACGGTTAGACATGAGCACATCATATCATCCTCAGACGGATGGGCAGTCTGAGCGTACGATCCAAACTCTTGAAGACATGCTTCGGGCATGCGTTATTGATTTCGGCAACGGCTGGGAAAAGCACCTCCCTTTGGTGGAGTTCTCATACAATAACAGTTATCACACCAGCATACAAGCTGCTCCATTCGAGGCATTGTACGGGCGTAAATGCCGGTCACCTCTCTGTTGGGCAGAGGTGGGGGATAGTCAGATTACGGGTCCAGAGATTGTAGTGGACGCCACAGAAAAGATTGCGCAAATACGACAACGCATGGCGGCAGCACGCGACCGTCAGAAAGCCTACGCGGACAAGCGTAGAAAGCCCTTGGAATTTCAGGTCGGGGACCGGGTTTTACTTAAAGTCTCACCCCGGAAGGGTGTGGTTCGTTTTAGCAAACAGGGCAAACTAAATCCGCGGTATGTCGGACCGTTCGAGATCATTGAGAAAATAGGCAAGGTGGCCTACAAACTAAACCTACCAGCTGAACTCGGTGTAGTTCACAATGTATTTCACGTGTCGAATCTGAAGAAGTGCCTGTCAGATGAGACCCTCATAATACCCTTGAAAGAGCTCACTATCGACGAACAGTTGCACTTCGTCGAGGAACCTGTAGAAATCACGGACCGGGATGTTAAGGTCCTCAAACACAAGAGAATCCCTCTTGTTCGAGTTCGTTGGAACTCCAAACGTGGCCCAGAGTACACCTGGGAACGCGAAGACCAGATGACAGAAAAGTACCCCCAGTTATTCAGAACCAATGCAACCACTACTGAGGCTGAAGCTACTACTGCGGAATTTCAGGACGAAATTCCAGATCAACGGGGGGAGGATGTGACACCCCAGGAAAATCAGTGAACGATACGACTTACCTAGCTTCCTCAGTGAGTGCGTACCAAATTTCGGGACGAAATTTCTTTTTAGTTGGGGATAATGTGACAACTCGTACTTTAGACCTATCTTGTAACGTTACGTGAGCTACTCTAATTGAATAAATGCATGTTTATGTGATATGTGTGGATTTAATGTTAGTATAGTAAACGAGCCCAAACCGTACACCATAACCCGATCGCACAAGGCTCAACCGGTCGCACAAGCCCATTTGGGCCGCACCTTGTAATCGGACACCATAGGGCAGCCGAGTTGGGCTCGGCCCACTCCCCTTATACGCAAACAAACACTCTCTAGGGACTTGTTTTCTCATTTGTTGCAAAACATAACACACACAAGTTCACAAACCCTAGGAGCTCTCATTCTCTCTCTCGTCTCCTCTTGAAACCGGCGACAACTCCATTGTTCACCCGAGACCTTTCTTGTTCATCCTCTAATCCGGTTAGTGTCTTATTATCGGCTCGTATTATATGTGATATTGTTAATAATCGGATTACATGATCGGTTAGGGTTATGCTAGTAACTCGGTTGATATGTTGTAATGATATGTGTATGCATGATAACCGGATTGAAGTTTGCTATCCTTGTTATTGTTCTTGTTGTAAATCGGATTGCATGATTAGAACCGAATGGATATGTATAATCGGCTGTATGCATATGATTGTGTTTAAGAAATCCGTTTGGAATGATTTAGGTTGCATGATAGTCTATGTATTTGTTAAGCACATGATCCGATCATATGTTCTGTGTAATAGTGATTAATTGTTCTTGATGATGATGATAAGAATGTGCATGAATGTGAATAATTGTTAATTGATCTGATTAGTGAAACTGCCAAACTTGTTAGCTGATATCACGGAAATCATGTGCATGAAATCAGGAAATCTGTTACAAATTGATAGACTCGACACGGTTGCGAGTCGAGACCGTGTGATCTCGACCTGAGCATGATAACCCGAGAGCGACATTGCGAGTCCCGTTGCAACTCGAGACCTCACACCGACACACAGCAGCACCAACCGAGACCGAGGTTGCGGGTCCAGTTGCGACTCGAGATCATTCTTGTTGCGACTCGAGACCTCGGAACCAGCTCAACTCGAGACCGCTTGGTCTCGACTCGAGACTGTGAGCACGGGCACCTTATTATTGGACTGTTTAATCTTATTGGGCCGATATTGTATTATTGATTTGTTATGATATTTGGGCCGGAGGTTATTGGACCGACTCCTAGTTTCACAAGTTGGATATGTTATGACAGTTAACTGATGTTACGTGTTTGTCATGATTATTACGTGCACGTTACCTACTAGTCTATGTGATACATATGTGCGCTACTTGAGTCAAAACCTGACTTGTGTGGTAACCCTGTTAGGACGAGATTGACCACTTAAGTTCAAGGAACCTTTTTGTGTATCTGCCGAGCAAACCAAGGTGAGTTCACACAGCCAAGGCATGGGATTCCCGGGTTGGGAATTAGGTTGGAATGTTTGATATGGAATGATTACTCGTACTTACGCAATCACTAGACTATAGACCATCGTCCTCAGGATAGTCAGGACACTTACGTAAAACCTACGTAAACTAGTATCTACCATTGTCTCCCGGGTCGGGAGGAACTTACGTAAATCCTACGTAACCTAATACCCGCTACTGTCTTCCGGGTCGGAAGGACACTTACGTAAATCCTACGTAAACCCCACGCATACCACTGTCCTCGGGGAAGGGCACTCACGTAAATCCTACGTGACCTTGTACGTATTCCTGTTCTCGGATTAAGAAGAACACATGGTTGCAAATAGTCTAGTAAGTACCATAATGGGAAGCCCCCATTAGTAAAGATAAACGTGGGAATCCCCCACTAGTAATATATATATAAGCATGGGAAACCCCCACCATTAGTACATACATGCATGGGAAGCCCCCAACTAGATGAACGTACTCATTACTATTACGAACTTATTTTCTGTGAACTCGCTCAACTAGTTGTTGATTATCTGCTGCATGCCTTGCAGGACCTTAGGTACATTATGGAGCTTGCACAGGGAGGAGCAGGTCGTTGTGGGATACAGATCGTGAACGATATTTGAACTTATAACTTATTTTGGGTTTTCATTAATATGCTTCCGCTACTTAAACAAAGTTTGGTTTGAACATCAATCGTATTGATTTGGGTTTTTGAACTACTTTAACTATTATATGCTTGTTCAATATGATTGGTGGCTTGATCCTGGTCATGTCACGCTCCCAAGCAGTGGTACTACACGGGTGGATTTTGGGGGTGTGACAAGTTGAATGTGCAGGTGCTCAAGAAAAATGAAGACTGTGAGAATGGAAACTGGAGCAGCCTGACACAACGGGAAGAGGAGGCAGCTGGACCCTGTGTTGGTTGAAACAGGGAGTTTGTTTGTTTTCTGTAAATAAATAAACAATATTTCAAAAACCATAAAAATTTGAAAAATTAAAAACCAAAAATATGTTTGTTTTTAATTTTCCTCAAAAAATAGAAAATTTCAAAAATATGTGTTGATTGAATATGCCGAAACCCTCACGAC
Organism: Helianthus annuus; assembly: GCF_002127325.2. Lineage (NCBI taxonomy): Eukaryota > Viridiplantae > Streptophyta > Magnoliopsida > Asterales > Asteraceae > Helianthus > Helianthus annuus. Next base: position 106,607,675 of record NC_035436.2, read on the forward strand.
GGAACAAACATGATTACTTTCACAAGATTGAAAAACGGTTTTCAAACTGTCGAAAATCAATGGGTTGTAAATCATGGGGGTACTTTATGTTAGATTTTCTGCGAAACAGAGCACAGTAAGCAGAAAATGGATGGCGAGACAAAGCTATCAGTATCGGTTTGTCAAATTGTCTTTTAATGGTTTTGCATTTTAGGGGGAGAAAAATTGTCAGAAAATTCAAAAACATTAGAAAATTTGAAAAAGCCAAAAACATGATAAAATTCGAAAATTTGAGTTTTGTGAAAAAAAGAGGAAATGATAGTACATCAGTAGACAATCACAGTATGCTAAAGAAATGTAATGATTAAATAGCGTTAAATAGTCTCACTGATGATATGCCAATAGGTTTTTATACATTTAGTAAACTTTTTCGGGATATAAATCTAAATTCAAACTTGCTTATTTCGTGGGGAACACTACTTGGATATAGGTAACCCCTGGAATCTCGTTTGAAGGATCCCTCTTTCTGAGATACTAGTTCTTTATACTCAGTGATATCTGGGGTATTATTCCAGGACTTCTGATTTTGCGGAAGCAATGGCCTAGTCCCCGTATAATACTTTCTGTTTGCTTGAAATATAGTGCCGCCCTTAGCTTAAAAATGATGAAACATTGAAAAAATGCTAATCATGTGCTATTGAAGAAAAGATCCCTCTAAAGGGGACACACCTAAAGTCGAACCGTCATCTCTCTGCTGAACGGAAGTTCTGACCTGAGCTCTCACGGTTTCGCATCTAACCCCTTACAGATATCATCTAGGTATACTCACCTGTAAGACTGAATATTGGGATCTGGATACAGGAGTATATTCAAGACGTGGGACACATGAATGAGTTTAAGTTCTTAAAACACCTAATTCGTATCCTGAATCAGTTGAAGTTTGTGTGAAAATTTAAGTGGATTAGTATATCGACAATCTAAGGGAATTGTTTAATTCTTAATGTGAAACTAAGCTCAACGGTACTTGTGACTTGTCAAAAACTGATATGATCCTCTGACGCATACTCAAACAAAAATATTGTCTGTAAATATGTTTGTAAATATTTCTTTACTGCTTTATGTTTTCAGAAAATACAAAAAGATTTTTGATTCTGCTTTATTTTCGACAACCGATGTCTGAGATGCTGAGTGTCAAAATCTAAGTAATGTTGGACCGTGTTCTGACCCTAAACAGTCAGTTGAGAACGTTCATCTTCACGTACGAAGGCGGAATCAACGTAAATGAAGTTACACAGCTTTTCCTATTCAATTCCTTCTCTTTTATTGCTTTTTGATTACAATTTGACAGAGTTTCATTACAAAAGCAATCCACAAGTTCTGCTCCAACGTACACGAATGATTGATCAGGTTTCGCTCAACCCGACTATTTATAGTCCAAATGCTTTCGCTTATACGACATGCCGTATAAGCGAAACTACCTGCTAAACCACATGAGCGAAACCATATTGACACATAAGCGGAACTACTTCTACACATGTTCACAAAAGCGAAACTACAACATAAACTTCTAATTTGACTTTCAAGAACCTATGTTGACCTATCTTGACCTAAGACGTAATGCAGACGTAGTCAATAGACATTCCATGCCTCAACAGACTCTCCCTTGGATGTTGACGAAGTTTTCAGCTCCGAGTCTTCAGTCTTGATCTTTTCTCCAACTCTCTGTCTTCTCATCATAAGCACTCTATCTTCACAGGTTTAGGATCACAACCTAACTCTATCTTCAAACTCCCCTTGGACTGATGATCCAGACTCCCCTTTCACAGACTCCCCCTCTCATTATGCTAGAATCTGAGATATCTGGTTCAAGCTTTGACAATTTGCTTTCGTTGGGAATAATGAAGTCCAAACCTGTTACTCAACCAATAACATTACAATTCTATCTTTTCAAACAATAAATCATAAACTCAATCAGCTTTAGAAATCCACTCAAGTATTCAGGTCCAAGTTAATGACCCTGATTACTCAATTAATCTACCAAGTTCAACTCAATGACCTTGGTTGATCATTTGACGAATCAAACTGATTTTGTAAAAACATTTTCACATTTTCTAAAAAAGAATGTAACAAGCATCAACTTAATGAACTTGTTTTAACTTTGAGAACTTCTCAATCTCTGACAAAGTAAGCTCTCCTCATTCTTTAGTTCAGAACTTTCCTGCATCTGCTTCAATCTCTGAGAATCCAACAATCAACTCTCCACTTTGGTTTGTCAAAAATAAAACAGAAATGAAATCTTTTTGGATTTTATTAAAGTGTTCTAAACTAAGAAATAAAATGCAGTAAACTTAAATTGTAGAAAATAAAGAAATTGAACTATTTACAAACTTATTTTTGGCGAGCGTGTTAGGGAATCATATCAGCTTTTTAGAAAAATTACTAGTACCATTAAGCTTTATCATGCTCAGACTTAAACAATTCACCTCGATTGTCGATATACTGATCCATCTTAAATTTTCACACAGATTTCAATCTATTTAGGATACGACTTAGATGTTTTATGAACTTAGCTCAATTCATGTGTCCCACCTCTTGAATATACTCCGGTATCCAGAATCCCAGATATTCAGTCTTACAGGTGAGTATACCAAAAATGATATATGTTAGGGATTAAATGCGAGGGCCGTGAGAGCTCAGGTCGATACTTCCGTATACGCAGATAGATGACGGCTTCGACTTTCTGGTGTGTCCCCTTTAGAGGATCTTTTAGTTACAACAGCAGCGACTATCAATTTTATTGTTTCATCAGCTTGCTGAGGGCGATGCTATGTTTCAAGCATTTGCAGAAAGTATTATTCGGGGACTACGTCAGTACTTCCATACAGCAGAAGTCCCGGAATAATACCCCAGATGTCACTGAGTATAAAGACCTAGTATCTCAGAATATGGGACCTTTCAAACGAGATTTCAGGGGTTACCTATATATCCAAGTAGTGTTCCCCACGAATTTCACAAGTTTGAAATTTTAGGTTTATATCCCGAATAAATCTACTAAATGTGCGAAAACCTATCGACACATCATCAGTAAGACTGTTTAACTCATTTAAACTTTACAATTCTTTAGCATACTGTAATTGTCTAGCCGATGTACTATCAATTTCCCTATATACACAAGCTCTTTTTCAAATTTTATATTGTTTTTGGATTTTTGCATTTTTTACTGTTTTTGTATTTTCTGAAAGATAAACAATATACATCTATCTACTCCCCCTAAATACCAAAACAGGTAAAAAATCGACAAACCATTGCAAATTGTTTCTCATCTTCATCCGCAACAGTACTCTCATCAACGCCAATTATGCCATCCGACACTGACAGAAGCTTCATACCATTCAGTTTTAACAAATATTTAAACCGATTTTTATCAAAAGCTTTGGTATGTAAATCAGCTTTCTGTTCGTCAGTGTGGATTTTCTCAATTCGTATCAACTTTTTCTCAAAGCAATCGCTAATAAAGTGATGACGAATCTCTATATGTTTAGTTTTAGCGTGATGTACTGGATTCTTTGTTATATTTATTGCGGCCTCATTATCAACAAAAAGAGGTGTGTTAAGAAACTGCAAACTGTAGTCGCGCATTTGTTGCTGTATCCACAAGATCTGAGAGCAGCAACTGCTAGCAGAAACATACTCCGCTTCACATGTAGATAGCGCCACAGACGTTTGTTTCTTACACTGCCAGGTAACCAATCTAGGTCCAAAGAACTGGCATCCTGCAGTTGTTGATTTTGTATTGACTTTGCAGCATCCGAAATCCGAATCGGAATACCCTTCGAGCGTAAAGTCGCCTTTTCTAGGATACCACAACCCCAATATAGGTGTTCCTTTCAAGTAACGTAATATCCTCTTCACAATAATCATGTGCGAAACTCTCGGGTTAGATTGATATCTTGCTGCGAGGCACGTTGGGTACATAATATCAGGACGTGAAGCTGTTAGATACATCAATGAAACTATCATGGATCGATAAAACGTTTCATCAGCCCTATCTCCGGTGAGATCTGGGTGAATCCCATGATTTGTCGCAAGTGGCGTAGCAGCTGGAGTAGAACTTGACCTTCCAAATTTCTCTAGAATATCATGCACGTACTTCGTCTGGTGAATGAAAATTCCCTCAGGTAGTTGTTCAACTTGTAGACCCAGAAAGAATTTCATCTCCCCCATTGATGACATTTCGAATTTTTTCTTCATCACCTGTTCGAAATCTTTTCATAGTTTCTCATTCGTTGACCTAAAAATTATATCGTCTACATAAATCTGAACTATCAGAAGATGTCCGTCGACCTCTTTAGTGAAGAGAGTGGCATCCACTTTTCCACGAATGAACTTGTTGGCTAGTAGGTGTTGAGACAAAGTCTCATACCAAGCTCTCGGGGCCTGCTGTAAACCATACAGCGCTTTGTCCAATAAGTAGACCTTGTTTTTGTGGATTGGGTCAGTAAAGCCCGGCGGCTGACCGACATAAACCTCCTCTTTGACCTTCCCATAAAGAAACGCCGAGTTTACATCCAACTGATAAACTTTGAAGTTCTTCCAAGACGCAAATGCTAGGAAAATTCTGATTGCCTCTAGTCGTGCCACAGGAGCATAGACTTCTGTAAAATCAATCCCTTCCTGTTGACTAAAGCCCTGAACAACAAGTCGAGTTTTGTTCCTTACAACCACTCCTCTGTCCTCTCTCTTACACTTGAACACCCATTTTGTATTGATTTTCCTTTGACCATCCGGTAAATCCACTAGCTTCCACACTCCCAACTTTTCAAACTGACTCAACTCTTCTTGCATCGCAATGACCCAAGAGTCTTCAGTAAGCGCCTCCTTATACGTTCTTGGTTCGATCTGCGAAATGAAACAACTTAATGAAAATTCAGTTTGTAAAGGTGCTACTGTAGAATAAAAACATGTTAAGCCCTGGTCTATTTGACGTCTCGTGCGAACGCCTGAATGCAATTCTCCTATGATCAACTCCTCTGGATGATAAGAAAGAGTTCGCGGCATCACTTCGCTTAGAACATCCACATCACCTTCCAGATTAGTAACATTTTGATTTGCACTTTGTTCACCAATTTGGTTTATTTGACATGAATCCTGAATCTGCTCCACCTCAGAATCTGAATCTCCATGATCAAAGATCGGCATGTTCTCTGATTCTTGATTATTATCCTGATCTGACTGATTATCTTGAGCAACTTCATTCTGTTGGACATCATCGTGTTCACCAGCATTACTCGGACCTGCTTCATTGTCATTCGAAGTTTCCCGTGGTCGTCTTGAATACTCAGCTGGGAACCTTTGCTGTGACTCGTACTCACGCAAAATATCCAGCTCATCAAAGAAATCTTCTTCTTCTTCTTCTTCTTCTTCTTCTTCCATCATGTCAAACGATTCCCACAACTTGTCATAATGATATCACCATGAATCTCCTGGACTTTGTGGCGGCATATAATAACCTTGACATTCAACATTTGCAGCTTCAATAATGCGCTTCTCCCTTGGAACGAAGACACGTCGCATCGGATTTGCATAACCAACAAATATTCCCTCAATGCACTTCGGACCAAACTTTCCATGAGGCTCTATAACAGTACAGGGTGACCCGAACGGTTATAGATACTTCAAATTTGGTTTGCGATTATTGATCAGCTCAAAGCATGTTTTGTTGAACTTACTGACAGTGAGAACACTGTTGAGCGTATAGCATGCGGCGGAAACAGCTTCAGCCCAGAAATTAATTGGTAACTTTGAATCTGCAAGCATAGTTCTAGCCGTCTCGATTAGTGTCCGGTTTTTGCGTTCTGCGACTCCATTCTGCTGTGGAGTGTACGGAGCACTAAACTCATGCAATATACCTTTTTCATCACAAAATTCTTCCATTCTGCTGTTCTTGAATTCAGTACCATTATCACTTCGAATTCTTTTGATACGCCGTTGGTACAAATTCTCAATCTTCTTGAACAACGCCATTAAACTGTCAAACGTTTCGTCTTTCGTCTTCAAGAAAGAAACCCACGAAAATCTGGAATAATCGTCAGTAACCACAAGACAATATTTATCTCCCGTAATGCTCTTGACATTCACCGGACCAAACAAATCCATGTGAAGTCTCTCCAAGGGTCTTGAGACTGAATTGACTTGCTTTGTAGGGTGTGACTTTTTCTTCTGCTTGCCTTTAACACAACTAATGCACTCCCCTTCCAGATGAAAACCTTTGACATGAACTCCTGTAACCAAATCGTTATGCACCAAATGGTTCATTTTTCTAAGATGTATATGCCCCATTTTCCAGTGCCACAATCTCGATTCTTTCTCAGTTGCTCTGGACACAAAACAATGAGCCTGACCCGTGGTTGTAGTAGCTACGCTCATATCCAACACGTACAGATCATTAACTCTCGGTGCCCTCATGATAATCCATTCCTCAGGGATAACAAATCCTTGTTTCAAGATCAAACATTCTTTATCAGTGAAGTGAGTGGTATACATCCTATCACAGATCTACGAGATACTCAGCAAATTGTTCTCCAGCTCAGCGATGTAGTTAACTCTCTCAAACGTTACAATCCCATTGGATAACGCTCCTTCACCAATAATCCTTCCTCCTTGATTACCCGCAAAACCTACGTATGCTCCATTTATGTTTCTGACGTCATACAACAACGCAGTCTTCCCTGTCATATGTCGAGAAGCTCCACTATCCATGATCCATCTGGATACAAGTTTTGGAAGATCCTGCACATAACAAACTTTAACTTAACTAACTTCAATAAAGATGCCGATTCATGCTTCGCGATCAAGGAAGCTCCGAAAATTCAAACTGCTTAGTCAAACATTGTGTCCACCCAGGCCTCATCAGCCTTAGATGTAACCTTGACTGTTTTAACTCTCGCAACTTGAATTTTAAAGTTTTCAGCCTTCAGAGGTGGAAAATTTGCATCATAATCAACTTGAATTGATTTCTCAGAAGGTGAAACCTTTTTCTCTGTTTTTGGTTTCCAAATTTGTTGAGATAATGCAACCCGTTTGTAAAATTTGTCATTTTTAGTTACCGACTTCTTTACGGGTTCATTTTTCACTTTGATTGTGACATCTGTGCCTCCAAGACCATCGAACAAATACCAAATCAATGAAATATTGTATTTCATACTTGGAATTTGTATAAATATGTGTATCGTTTGCACATATCAATTCTCGTTCGATTTCAAGCTCTAAATCGCTTTCTTGAAAGTTATATGCAAACTGGTGTGTAAACGCAGTCAGTTTAACGCGACAAACACTCCGGGATAGTGAAATAAGCCTAACATACCATAAATAACCTTTACATAACTTAGAAATAAGTTTTGGAAGGTTTGGTGTGTCGAAATCAAGTTTATTCGCTTACAGGGACTAATTTCGACAAACTGCGAAAGTATGCCGATTCATACTGTAACGAACATTCCGGAACTTTATCATAAGTTAAACATGCCCTAAATATCCTTTACATAGCTTAGAAATAGGCTTTGAGGTGTTTGGTGTGCAAAAATAAACTTATTGGTCATTCAGGGACTAAAAGCGTCAAAAAGTGCACAAGTTTGCATTTTCGCGCATATCTTATGTTCTGAATATATCCGGACATCCAAAAATTTATTTAATCATTAAAATATTATATTTTAGTGATTTGAATGATAAAATTCCATTCGTCGCTCAATTTGGATCGTTTTTGCGTTTGTTACGACTTCCGTCGTAATTAACCGAACAACGCAACCGTACGACCAAACGAACCGACATCCGAGATATTTTTGAGCATGTTTTGAGTTCCCAATACTTTAACATCATTTTAGAGCCTTGAAATGAGGTTAACGGGGCTTAAACGTGTCAAAAATGGGCCGAAATGCAAGTTTCTAAGCTGCAGGGACCAAAACTGACAAATCTGCCAAACTTCCTCAGGCGGGGCGCGTAAGCCTTAGCCAAATCTTGCGTGGGGCGTGTGGACCTGTCAGACAGAAACAATGAATCTGGTCATTTTGCACGATTTTGATGGTTTTGATGGGTGGTTTTCATTACTAGTGGCTGGTGTGTGTGCTCTCCAAGTCCCCCAATCAGCCTATGACACTTGTATGGCTTGGATCATTGCCTCCTCTCCAAGAAATTATCCTAACGGTTGCGAAAAACTATATATAGGCCATCCCTTCACTTGTTTCATTGCTCATTCACTTCTCATCTCTTCTTCATCTGATTTGGAAGGCTCCCTCAAGTGTTAGGAGCTCTCTAAGTCTGATTGGGAACTTGGTTTTCTTGTAGAAAAGATAGCAAGGACCCATTTGTGAGCATTCTTTCATTCTTTTTATTGTTTTCCTAGCTTGGAAGTCAAATATAGTTTGACTTTCAGCTTTGACCACGAGTTGGTCAACGAGAAGTTCGTTTGAACTTCGCAACGTGAGCGTAATCACGTTGGTTATAGTCCTTAGTGACTATACCAATTGATTAACACGTTGACTAGGTGTAGTGACGAGTCAAAGTTTCGGTCAAAATGCGTTTTAGCACGCATTTTGCAACGGGACTACTATTAGGTATCAAAACACTTTGTTTTGATACCAAATCAGTAGGTTAAACATGCTTTGACATGTTTAAACTCGTCACTAATAGTTAGTGCTTGTTTAGAGTCGTAAGTCGAGCGGTCTAAACCACCGCTTAGACTTTCGAACTCGACCCGTTTGGTCGATCTTTAGGATCCGACCAAGCATGGTTAGTGACCATAGATGCATAGGGAATAACCTTCCGAGGTTATACCTTATGGTCACCGAGTTTAAGTAGTTGTATGATAGGTAGATTATATGCCTTAGGTAAATTACCAAAATGCCATTTTCATGCATAATTGGACTTTAAGCATATGTAACCTAACTTTTGTCACCTAAACTGATTATGCAACCTATTTAAACATGTTTAGGCATATAATACTTGTCATAGGACTAGTTAGACGTCTCGAACGCGCGTTTGCGCGCACGACGCGTTAAAGTGGCGTAAGCTACCTTAATGGGTCGCGATGGGTCGAAAGCACTTAGGTTAGGTTCCGATTTAGAATGTAGGCTTTGTTAAACCATATCACATGAGTTCCTACACTCATTTGGTTTACAAGACCTCATTCTTTCCGATATTCCGATTTAGGCGTCTGTTGTTTGACTAGCGATCCGATACTAGGTACCACTTGATTCCTTGATTGCCCGAGCCTTGATAGTTCACAAAATCAGGGATATCCTACAATCTCAAGTGAGTACATAGTTCCCCTATTTATTGTTTTCAATTGTTTTGGGGTGATTCATATGTACAAAACGAATATCAAGGTTTAAACGAGGATTTCAAAAACGATGGTTTATACTAAACTAATAACGATTTCAATAAGGTGAACAAGACTTGTTGGTTGTATTTACATAACAAATGACATTCATTAGCTCTGATCAAGCCGACCAGTATTAGGTTATGGTACCATAGGATCTGACAAATCCCGTTATCAGACTACACCCATGGTTATGTGTGGGGGGTTATGTAGGTAACGACCGAATCTGTTATTGTTAACTTACCCTTTGGTGGTTTGTTAATGCGAGAAACGAGTTAGACGAGTCACAAAGGTTTGAATGTTGTTAGCAAGATGACCAAAAGTAGTTTCACTATTAAAACGAATACGATTTTGGGACGAGTTAAACAATTTGAAACGAGATACACGATTTGAAACGAGTTAGACGAGTTAAACGATTGGTTTTGGGTAGTGATTAGATAATGGGACGGGTGTAGTATGATAGAATCATGGTAGACACGCCGCTGGTACATCTTATATATAAGTGCTTCTATCATATTACATTGTGTGTCATTATTTAGTTCACTAGGGAAACGATTTTGAAACGATGTCACACAACGAGGTTTTCAAAACGATATAAACCATACGAGTTTTATTAACGAGTTTTTTTCGAGATGTTTACAAGTTGTTATACTAAAACAAATGTTTTTGAGTTAAGAGTCATGGCTATGAGATTTTATAAACTATAACCAATTTGATTTGAGTTGGTTAATTATGTTGCAATACACTTTTCTAAACGAGGTTTGTATTTTGACTCATGTAGTCTAACGAGATACTGCAACATATAAACAAGCCATGAATCCGATACTCCCATAAAACCTATGTACTCGCCAGCATTTCTTTGCTGACTTTACTTTTTACAAATGTTTCAGGTGGTATTGCTTGATGTTGCTTGCTAGGAAGCTTGTGTCACACAGGACCTGGACGAGGCCTTAGTGATTTAAAAACAGTTAAAAACAATATGTAGTTTGTTTGTTTTGATTTAAAGACAATGTACATTACATAATAATTCAATAAAACAAAATATTTGGTTACCATGGTTGTGAAACAATAATTCTGTTGCAACACTCCCCGACGTTTCCGCCACGGTTTGTTGTTTTAACGTGGTCGGGGTGTGACAGAAAAGTTTGTATCAGAGCCAATGGTTATAGGGAATTAGGTTATTAGCATTGCTTTGACCTAGACTATAACTTTAGGACCCTAACACAAGTTTACTTGTGTTTAGAATTTTTAAAACAATACCGTCACCTATCCTTAGGTGATAACCACAACGAGAACACAATAACGAATCCGCTTCGAAAATTAATCATCTATCCTTGGATGATTGATTACTAGGTTTTGAACCCTTTGTTATATGGTTTTGAACCCTTCCGGTTTGATCCATTTTGGTTTAAGTGCCTTCAGAATTTTCTAAATCTCGTCAAAGTTTGGGTCTAAATAATGTGAACACGTGCAAACTGGAAGAGTGAATGCCTGTACCCTGAGTTTTCTGTCTAAGGCTAGAGTGTTCGTACAAATCCGCATTATCGGACCAGTCACTCTTACCTGGGAACTCTGGGGTGAGTGTTCACTTATAAGCGAGCATGTCTTCGCGATACATTATACTGACCCATTTACTTTGATTGGTCACTGCGTGTCGTTTGTTTGTTCGAGGTAACGAACAAATGATCGCCTTCCTTGTGTTGTGTCGATATTTTCAGTGCCTCTTTTGTTTTCCCAATTGTCAACCTCACTTGTTTCCCATGTTTCCTTTTTAGACAATGCCTCCACGACGCAATACTCAAACCGATGCTCGAACTTATACTGCTAAGGAAGTCGCAACCCGTGTCTCTCAACAAATGGCTGCTGTGCTTCCAGGCATTGTGACCCAAATCCACGAGTTATACAACAACAACAATAATAACAACAATAATGCTCAGTGTAATTTGAAGAATTTCAATTCTGCGAAGCCGCTTAGGTTTTCTGGGTCACAAGGAGCAACCGCGCTCCTGCAATCGTTTGAGAGTATCGAGAGCACATTCAGACATGTGCAGTGTCCGAATGCGCGCAAAGTTGAGTTTGCTTCAAGCGTATTTGAGAAGGGAGCTCTTACATGGTGGAACGGAGTGATGCGTGATAGGGGTGCCGAAGTGGCACTAGGACAGACTTGGGATGAGCTCCGAGCTCTCATGATGAGAGAGTTCTGTCTCGGACACGAGATTCGAGTGTTGGAACGAGAATTTGACGATTTGAAACAAGTCGGGGGAGAACACCGTGCTTATACGGATCGATTTGAGGAGCTTATTTTGTTGTGTCCCACGATGGTTACCCCGTTGGATAAGGCAATCGAGAGGTATATCGATGGTTTACCCGACTCCATTCAGGACATCCTGACTGGCGTTAATCCTACTACTGTTCGTCAAGCGATCGAGTTGTCTGCTACCCTGACTGAATCTCAAATCAGGAAGGGTAAACTCACCCGCAAGGGTGATAAAAAGAAGTCAACCGATTCTGACAAGGGTAAGGGTAAGAAGCAGGATGAGGCTTCAAAGAAGTCAAGGAAGCGCAAGGCTTCCCAAAACATTGCTGTCACCAATCAAACTGCTCAGAACCCTCAAAACCCACCGACTCAACCTCCTGCGAAGATAGCATATGCTGGTACCGCACATCACTGTATTCGATGTAATGGTCACCATGTTGCCCAACAGGCCTGTAAACAGTGTGCTACGTGTGGTAGATTTGGGCATTTGGCCAACATTTGTCGTTTTGGTCAAAATCAAGCTGCCCAGGTCCCAGCACAAGCTCAAGGGAATGCTGCAAGATTCCCACCTGGTTCGTGTTTCAATTGCAGAGAAATGGGTCATTTCCGCAACAATTGCCCGAGATTGGTAAACGCGAATGCAAATGCGAATGTCAATCCGAATGTCAACGCAAACACAAATTTGAATCTCGCTCGTGGGCGAGTGTTTAACATCAATGAGGCAATCGATGATCCGGCAATGAACAATTAGTATTTTATAATCCCTATGGTTGTTATCTTTTAACATTTAAAGACAATGCGGTTGTTATATAAATAAAATTTGTGGTTTTATATTAAACTACTGCAATTGTATGAATGTTTGATGCAACTTTGTGATGTCAATACAAAGACAAACTACTCGTGTGATTCTGTCATTCTCATGATCACTTGTGATCTCCCCTAGAACCTTAAACGCTCGTTTCTTTTAAAAACCCACTATTATTTAAGAAAAGGATTCATCCGTCCTAGCTTTTTCACCTTGGGGAGCTCCTGTCCTCTTTGTGAAAAAGAAAGATGGATCTTTTCGAATGGGTATCTATTATCGTGAGCTTGATAAGCTTACCATCAAGAATCGATATTCCCTACGTCGAATCGATGATTTCATTGTCTTTTGTGACGCGCCGAATCTAGGCCTTGATTATGTTCTTATACGTTGAGGTAAAGACATAGCATATACATCAAGACATTTGAAAGTTCACGAAAAGAACTATACAACTCATGATCTCGAATTGGGAGCTGCAGTCTTTGCTCTCAAAACCTGGAGACACTATCTTTATGGCACGAAGTGTATGGTTTTCACAGACCACAAAAGTCTCCAGCATATTCTCAATCAGAAGGAGCTGAACTTGAGTTAAGCTCTTGAACAATTACGATTGCGTGATTCGCTACCTTCCTGGTAAGGCGAATGTTGTAGCCGATGCACTTAGTCGAAAGGAACAAGTCAAGCTTCACTCTGTTCAAACTCTAATTGATATTCAATCACTTGTCCTTCAAGCATAACGATCTTGTGAAAACGAAGGCTTTTTGATATGTGAGCTACCGCTTCAATTCGAGCTTAAACTTGAAACAAAAGGGACGATGGGTTGCTCTATTTTAAAAATCCTCGTGGATGATTCCCTGATTGGATTCTTGTACATCCTAATATGTACATTACAACTCAATAAGGACAAACCGAATTCCTATTAAGATCTTCCTATCTTCATAGTTAGACTCTTGGAAATATTTAAAGTGCCAAATGAGATCCACGGATTAGATTCCTGGTGTACTTTAAATACCCGGGTCCAAAGATAACAAATTAAAGGTCGAATAAATCAATTATGCGATTTTGTGATTATGTGTTTATGTGTTCTCCTTTGTGTTTTGTTCGATCCGATTTTTTTTCGAAATCCTCATAGAATCTTCCATATCTTCATATGAGGGATTCATAGTAGGATATTTAAAGGTACTACCTTAAATCCTGATTGGGCTTCTACATGGTAGTTAAGACCCTTGGATTATATAAGTGCCATTTCATAATTCGAAAAAGACCCCTTGAGTGGTCTAGTTAAAGATTGATTCAACATCTGGTCAGGAATGACATGTGATATAGCTGGAAAGACTTCTAGGTAGTCTGTTTTAAAAGATCATTTATTGATCTAAAGGACTCAATGATGGTCTAGTCACACTCATCACAGGTTGGTTTTGGTTCATCACTACACATTATCAAATACACTGTGTGGACTATGCAAGGAATTACGTAATTATGGACGCGTACATAATTATGAAATTCAGTGCACGGAAACCACAGTAAGATTTATCATGTGTAAGAACTGATAGTGGCAACAATAACGGAATGTGAACGATGTAATGGAGGTACGGTGGACGCACCAATGGCACTTCATATACTTGTATATAAGTGTCCCTCTTACATTGCAAGCATAATGTTATTAAAGTTACTAGAAGTTCAGAACACAACCAGTATTGTCTTATCTTTTCAATTTCATGTTTCGAGCTCTCACAAGTTTCCTTTAATTAAATTTCGGGACGAAATTTCCTGAAGTAGGGGAGACTGTGACATCTGTGCCTCCAAGACCATCGAACAAATACCAAATCAATGAAATATTGTATTTCATACTTGGAATTTGTATAAATATGTGTACCGTTTGCACATATCAATTCTCGTTCGATTTCAAGCTCTAAATCGCTTTCTGAAAAGTTATACGCAAACTGGTGTGTAGACGCAGTCAGTTTAACGTGACAAACACTCCGGGATAGTGAAATAAGCTTAACATACCATAAATAACCTTTACATAACTTAGAAATAAGTTTTGGAAGGTTTGGTGTGTCGAAATCAAGTTTATTCGCTTACAGGGACTAATTTTGACAAACTGCGAAAGTATGCCGATTCGTACTGTAACGAACATTCTGAAACTTTATCATAAGTTAAACATGCCCTAAATATCCTTTACATATCTTAGAAATAGGCTTTGAGGTGTTTGGTGTGCAAAAGTAAACTTATTGGTCATTCAGGGATTAAAAGCGTCAAAAAGTGCACAAGTTTGCATTTTCGCGCATATCTTATGTTATGAATATATCCGGACATCTAAAAATTTATGTAATCATTAAAATATTATATTTTAGTGATTTTCATGATAAAATTCCATTCGTCGCTCAATTTGGATCGTTTTTGCGTTCGTTACGACTTCCGTCGTAATTAACCAAACAACGCAACCGTATGACCAAACGTACCGACATCCGAGATATTTTTGAGCATGTTTTGAGTTCCCAATACTTTAACATCATTTTAGAGCCTTGAAATGAGGTTAACGGGGCTTAAACGTGTCAAAAATGGGCCGAAATGCAAGTTTCTAAGCTGCAGGGACCAAAACTGACAAATCTGCCAAACTTCCTGATATGTGTAAAATGCAACACATAAATGACATCAATTAAGGCATAAAACTAACCCTTTTTAAGTTCTAATGTTGGAAAAAGAGTGTTTTTGTCTTCCTTTTTGTATTTTCAGGATGAAATGAGCTCAAATTCACAAAAGAAGCAAAAAGACAGCTAATTCTAACATAAATACAAGAAAAGGAATAAAAGTAGACTGTCCGAACCCTCAACGACATCTCCCCAAGCAAAGAAGAGAAAACAGAAGCCTGAACACGCCCCGTGCTCAGCCAGCACGGGGCCGTGCCCAAGAAGCAGCAGAAAAGACAAACCTGTAGAAGCTTCTATTGCCCACCACAGGGCCGTGTCCAGTGAGCACGGGGGCGTGGTGAAAGTACAGCAGGCGCATTAATTGTAATTGCGAATTACAATTAATGAAGAAAGATAGTGTCAGACGGGCACGGGGGCGTGTCCAGCGGACACGGGGCCGTGCCCAGCCTTCTGTTCAGCCTATAAATAGGAGTGCTTGGTTTCATTCCAACTCATCCCTTGGCACACCACCTCTCTCATACTTCATCCACCACCCACCACCACCATAACACCATCATCCACCACCATCATCCATTGTCCATCGTAGAGTGTGTGAGTCGTCTCGGGATCCAAGATTGATCGTAAGAGTTCTTGACAATCAAGGCCATGTTTGCCTAAGTCTCTTACATCACTTGGTGAAGACAAGTGTTTAGTATAATACTTTTTATTTTTAATCTTTTGCACTTTTTATTTGGTTTTGTATTAATGACTTTAATAACTAGTTGCTTATGTTGAAGGTGATCTTTCCTTATCGTTTGTCCGTGGTGTCTTGGCATTATTTTACTGTCTATATAAAATAAAAATTTTCACCATTCATATCTCCACGGTCTATATGGAGGTATGTTGGCTACCTGGTCGGGGGTTAAGGGAACGGTTTGGTAAGGGTCTTGCCCTTGTTCAGCGTTTAGAGGTCCTGCAAGGGACCTGGGTCAAATTTAGTAGGATCTCCTTCAATGCCCATAGGTATTGGATGGTGGGGATCCAAACTCTTTGACCCCCTCATAAGTTAACTACTATTAATACTATAACCCGGCTATTTAGGACTGTATCCCTGCTGACTCAGAATACTTAGCCAAGGGTAACGTCACCGCCAAAAGCGGGGCCTACCATAATTTGCATTAATAACTTAATTCATTATCTTCCAATAATCCAACCCTTTAGGATTGTATCCTTGCTGACTCAAACTACTGGGTTGAGGGTAACGTCGCCTTCAAAAGAGGGGCCTACTACAATAACTAAGATAATCTCCTAAACAAGTGCAAAAGTGCGAAAATAATCAAAGGTTATACTAATACACGAGTCGGAACCAAGTGATTCATCTTGTCTATCTGTTTTTATTTTATTTTTATTTTTCAGCATTTACTTAGTTTTTATTTTCTTAGTTTAAAAACATTTTTTCTAACTTTTTGATTTGATTAGACGTTGAGGATAAACCGGTAGTAAAACCTCTTGTGTCCTTGGACGACCTCGGTATCTTACCAACACTATACTAAGTCCACGATGGGTGCACTTGCCCATATGTGTGTTTAGTGTTAGTAAATATCGTGTTTTATAAATTTAAAACTTGGCTAAAAGTGTAAAAAGGGCTTAATTATATATCTAAATTATATTACACTACACACGCATCAAGTTTTTGGCGCCGTTGCCGGGGACACAAGGATTTTAAGAAAGTTAGGAATCAACGGCCTAATCATATTTTTATTTTTCTTTTTAGTTTTTTAGGATTTTCTTAGTTTTTCAGCTTCTGCAGAGCTCAGCACGGGCCGTGCCTGGTCGGACACGGGCCGTGCCCAGCATCGTTACTGGCAGTTTTTAGTTTTCCAAGTTACAGAAGGCTGACCACGGGGCCGTGTCGGTGCAACACGGGGCCGTGTCCAACTTCCAGTAAGTAACTGGGATCTGGAAAACAATCACTGTAACTCCGACCACGGGCCGTGTTCACTGAACACGGGGCCGTGGTGAACCTTCTGACCAGCATTCTTTTCTGTTTTTATTGCAGGGCTTGGAACCAGACGCCAATCTTACATAGTGTATGAGCTCCAGTTCTAATAAGGACATAAAAGAACCTCTGGAAGAACCCGAACGCTTTCTCAGAAAAAGATTAAAAGCTAAAAACCAAGAGAAGTTTTCGGGTGATCCACCTCCAATGGCGGACCAACGTACCCTCATGGATTATCTACGACCTACCGTAGGTAACCTAGGCGCTGCTATCAATGCTCCGAATGTTGAAGCTAATAACTTCGAACTTCGGCCGCATCTGATACAAATGCTCCAAAACTCCGCAACCTTCCATGGGCTTGCGGACGAAGATCCCCATCTACATATCACTAATTTCTTAGAAATATGTGATACCTTTCGGATCAACGGAGCATCAAATGACGCCATCCGCCTCCGAATGTTTCCTTTCTCACTAAAAGACCGAGCGAAAGCTTGGCTCAACGCCCTCCCAGCTGGATCGGTAAACACCTGGGATGAACTAGCCCAAAAATTTCTATATAAGTATTTCCCTCCCGCTAAAACGGCTAAATTAATGACTGAAATTAATACATATTCACAAGAGGACGGGGAATCCTTATATGAAATTTGGGAAAGGTTCAAGGAGTTATTACGCAAGTGTCCACATCACGGCCTTGCGATATGGCAACAAGTATCCACTTTCTATAATGGATTGTTGCCACACACAAGGCAGACACTTGATTCTAGCTCCTGGGGACTTTTAGGTAATCGACGCCCGCATGAAATATATAACCAAATTGAGGAAATTGCTCAAACCAATTTTCAATGGCACACCCCCCGAGGCAATAAATCTATTGCCCCGGGCGCCCATAAGGTCGATGAAAGCACTTCTTTACAAGCCCAAATCGAGGCCCTTTCTTCAAAAATAAAAAAAATTGGAAATGACAAAAACAGTCTTGGTTATGGCTTGTGAAGGGTGTGGTGGGTCACATGAAAATTGGAGTTGTATGAAAGAAACGGACGATCAACAAGAATTGGTAAACTACATTGATAATAGACCTAGGCCGTCGGGTCCTCCAACGGGAACTTATAACCAAGGATGGCGAAACCACCCAAACCTTGGTTGGAGAGAACCCGACAATAGTAGCAACCAACAAACCCAACGAACAAACTTTCAACAACCAAGAAATGAGTCACAAAATTTCTCTCAACAACCAAGTGGACGAGAAAGGCTTGAAGATACTGTATCTCGCCTCATCTCCGACACTAAAAAGAAAAACTCGGAAAGATTTCTACAATTAGAATCAAATTTTAGAAATCAACAAGCTAGTATTCAAAACATAGAAAAACAATTAAATCAAATAGCTCAAAATTTTGCCGAGAGACCGCAAGGCGCATTACCTAGCAATACCGAAACAAACCCAAAAGCGCAAGTTCACCTCATCACGCTACGAAACCGCAACGTAGGGCCTGCAGAAGCGCCACCGCCAACAGAAGAAACGGCACCCACACCTCTGCAGGAAAAGAACTCCCCTCCATCACCAGAGCCTACCAAAGCTCCTCGAGTCCCGTACCCTGGTAGGTTAATTCGTCAGAAGACCAATGAGCAATTCGCGAAGTTCGAAAGTCTATTAAAGCAATTGCATGTCAATATTCATTTTATTGAGGTCCTAACCCAAATGCCCAAATACTCTAAGTTCATGAGGGACTTCCTCACTCATAAAAAGAAAATTGAAAATTTGCAATTAGTCAATTTAGGCGAAGAATGCTCTGCCCTCGTACTCAATAAACTTCCCCAAATGAAAATCGATCCCGGAAGCTTCACGATTCCCTGCTCAATAGGGGAGTCCCCCGTTCGTAATGCCCTAGCCGATCTTGGGGCTAGCATTAACCTCATGCCCTCATCAATGTTTAAAAGACTTGGCCTGGGAACCACGAGTCCTACAAAAATGAGCATACAACTCGCTGATCGATCCGTCAAATTCCCACAAGGTGTCATTGAAAATGTCTTGGTAAAAGTAAGCAGATTCGTCTATCCAGCCGACTTTGTCATACTCGATATGGAGGAAGACACCGAGGTCCCCCTCATACTAGGGAGACTATTTCTTGCCACCGCACAAGCGGTGGTAGATATGAATGACGGAACACTCACCTTGAGGTATGGGGATGATGAAGTAAAATTCGGAGTTGGGAAGAGAATAGAGGACGACGACCCGGTCAACTACATGAAGGTTATTGATTCAAGCATGGATGCTGCTCTCCGACGGTGTAACATAGGACGCTAAGCATCCCACTCAGAAAATATATAACCTCACATTGGGTCTAGCCAAGGACCCTTATAAACGTGGCGCACCACGGAGGCATTCCGCGGAACTATCCTTAGTCTAGTTTAATCTTTTAGTTTTAATTTGCAGGAATAAAACACACTCGTGGTGATAATGGATGAAAAAGGGAACGAGAAAAATGACCCCTTGCACAAAGAACGAAGCAACCCGACACAAATCTCCATTACAGAAGGCTCAACACGGGCCGTGCTCAACCAACACGGCCCCGTGCTGAACCACCTGCAGAAAAACGCCCAGTTCAGGTAACTGGACACGGGCCGTGTTCACCAGACACGCCCCCGTGTCCAGGCTTCTGTCTCATTTCCTTAATTTCTGTTACTGGCACCTGAACACGGGGCCGTGTCCTGTCCCCACGGGGCCGTGTCCAGACGGCCAGTAACATAAATCTTTGCTTTTTAACACCACATTGCACATCCAATCAACCTAAAAATTTATTTTTGGGACACATTGAGGACAATGTGTAATTTAAGTGTGGGGGGGGGGGGGGAGCTAACACTTTGAAATTTTGCAAGTCCTAACAACAAGCCTTACACAAAACTCTATTGGAACCGCTAAACACCCCAAATTTTTTACAAAAAATTTTCATTTTTTTTACTTGTCTAAAGTTTAAGTTAGGAATCACAAGATTAATAAGGTTATATTTTTATAAAATTTACAACCGAGAGCGTCGTGATAACAAGAATCAACATAAGAAAATTATGAAACGGCATAACAAGTCTCGTTAAAATTTGATTATATATACTTGATCACATTAAAAACCCATTCCCACAAAAGTGAGTTTTGAGCCTTTATTGAGCATACAAATTTACATCTTTAGACTAAATGCTCATTTTTCGTTTCTCGTGTGAATAGCCGCTTGGTTCTTACAACTCTAGAACTTGCCACGACGATTCATTCCCGGTCCTTACCAACTTAAACCCAAGTAAGTAAATGATGGAGGCATTAGGACTAACCATTTTTCTTTCTACACCATTATTTTTCATTTTTTTTACCACCTACCCAAAATCCCCCTAGTTAACCCCTTTGAGCCTAAACCTTTCGTTTCTTTACCCTAAACCCTTTTTACCCACCGAAAACCCTTTTTATTTTTCACCCTTTATTTTAGTAACAAGCTCGGTTTTTCGCAAGCCCGTTCTTTTATGTGACTGAAAAAAAAATGATGAAGTTAAAAACAAACAAGGTATGCAAACAAAAGCTTGTTTGGAGAAATACTTCAAAATAAAAAGTCACTAAAAACAAAGTGTGTTACGAAAACCGACGCTTTTTACGCTTTTCGCCCTTTTACTAACCACTAACCCAACCACCTACCTTTAGCCCAAGCCTAACCCTTCACCCAAAAAGTCCTCTTGATATTTTACAAAGGTATAAAAGTTAAAAAGGAGGAGGATTGATTGCTTGGCAAGCCTATGGAAGGCGTAAGTTCCATGCCGCTCTCGAGTGATTCACTAAAAAATACACCTTCGGCCGAGTGTTGAGTGATTCCTCCCGTGAGGTATGTGAACTTGTATATAAATGGAATTTTAAAAAAGGCATGTTATGCCCAAATAAGTAATTTATCCTATGAAACGTTCTAACTAAATCATAACGAATAGAATTGTAAATAAATAAAAATAAAACCCAAAAAGATCTTGGATTCCCGACACTCTATGACAAGCCAAAACCCTTCTCTTCTACCCATTCCATTTGGGAGTGTAAGCCACATTTAAAGAGTTTTGCTTGAGGACAAGCAAAAGTTCAAGTGTGGGGGTATTTGATATGTGTAAAATGCAACATATAAATGACATCAATTAAGGCATAAAACTAACCCTTTTTAAGTACTAATGTTGGAAAAAGAGTGTTTTTGTCTTCCTTTTTGTATTTTCAGGATGAAATGAGCTCAAATTCACAAAAGAAGCAAAAAGACAGCTAATTCTAACATAAATACAAGAAAAGGAATAAAAGTAGACTGCCCGAACCCTCAACGGCATCTCCCCAAGCAAAGAAGAGAAAACAGAAGCCTGAACACGCCTCGTGCTCAGCCAGCACGGGGCCGTGCCCAAGAAGCAGCAGAAAAGACAAACCTGTAGAAGCTTCTATTGCCCACCACGGGGCCGTGTCCAGTGAGCACGGGGGTGTGGTGAAAGTACATCAGGTGCATTAATTGTAATTGCGAATTACAATTAATGAAGAGAGATAGTGTCAGACGAGCACGGGGGCGTGTCCAGCGGACACGGGTCTGTGCCCAGCCTTCTGTTCAGCCTATAAATAGGAGTGCTTGGTTTCATTCCAACTCATCCCTTGGCACACCACCTCTCTCACACTTCATCCATCACCCACCACCACCATAACACCATCATCCACCACCATCATCCATTGTCCATCGTAGAGTGTGTGAGTCGTCTCGGGATCCAAGATTGATCGTAAGAGTTCTTGACAATCAAGGCCTTGTTTGCCTAAGTCTCTTACATCACTTGGTGAAGACAAGTGTTTAGTATAATACTTTTTACTTTTAATCTTTTGCACTTTTTATTTGGTTTTGTATTAATGACTTTAATAACTAGTTGCTTATGTTGAAGGTGATCTTTCCTTATCGTTTGTCCGTGGTGTCTTGGCATTATTTTACTGTCTATATAAAATAAAAGATTTTCACCATTCATATCTCCACGGTCTATATGGAGGTATGTTGGCTACCTGGTCGGGGGTTAAGGGAACGGTTTGGTAAGGGTCTTGCCCTTGTTCAGCGTTTAGAGGTCCTGCAAGGGACCTGGGTCAAATTTAGTAGGATCTCCTTCAATTCCCATAGGTATTGGATGACGGTGATCCAAACTCTTTGACCCCCTCATAAGTTAACTACTATTAATACTATAACCCGGCTATTTAGGACTGTATCCATGCTGACTCAGACTACTTAGCCGAGGGTAACGTCACCGCCAAAAGCGGGGCCTACCATAACTTGCATTAATAACTTAATTCATTATCTTCCAATAATCCAACCCTTTAGGATTGTATCCTTGCTGACTCAAACTACTGGGTTGAGGGTAACGTCGCCTTCAAAAGAGGGGCCTACTACGATAACTAAGATAATCTCCTAAACAAGTGCAAAAGTGCGAAAATAATCAAAGGTTATACTAATACACGAGTCGGAACCAAGTGATTCATCTTGTCTATCTGTTTTTATTTTATTTTTATTTTTCAGCATTTACTTAGTTTTTATTTTCTTAGTTTAAAAACATTTTTTCTAACTTTTTGATTTGATTAGACGTTGAGGATAAACCGGTACTAAAAGCTCTTGTGTCCTTGGACGACCTCGGTATCTTACCAACACTATACTACGTCCACGATGGGTGCACTTGCCTATATGTGTGTTTAGTGTTAGTAAATATCGTGCTTTATAAATTTAAAACTTGGCTAAAGGTGTAAAAAGGGCTTAATTATATATCTAAATTATATTACACTACACACGCATCACTTCCTCAGGCGGGGCGCGTAAGCCTTAGCCAAATCTTACGCGGGGCGTGTGGGCCTGTCAGACAGAAACAATGAATCTGGTCATTTTGCACGATTTTGATGGTTTTGATGGGTGGTTTTCATTACTAGGGGCTGGTTTGTGTGCTCTCCAAGTCCCCCAATCAGCCTATGCCACTTGTATGGCTTGGATCATTGCCTCCTCTCCAAGAAATGATCCTAATGGTTGCAAAAAACTATATATAGGCCATCCCTTCACTTGTTTCATTGCTCATTCACTTCTCATCTCTTCTTCATCTGATTTGGAAGGCTCCCTCAAGTGTTAGGAGCTCTCTAAGTCTTATTGGGAACTTGGTTTTCTTGTAGAAAAGATAGCAAGGACCCATTGTGAGCATTCTTTCATTCTTTTTATTGTTTTCCTAGCTTGGAAGTCAAATATAGTTTGACTTTCAGCTTTGACCACGAGTTGGTCAACGAGAAGTTCGTTTGAACTTCGCAACGTGAGCGTAATCACGTTGGTTATAGTCCTTAGTGACTATACCAATTGATTACCACGTTGACTAGGTGTAGTGACGAGTCAAAGTTTCGGTCAAAATGCGTTTTAGCACGCATTTTGCAACGGGACTACTATTAGGTATCAAAACACTTTGTTTTGATACCAAATCAATAGGTTAAACATGCTTTGACATGTTTAAACTCGTCACTAATAGTTAGTGCTTGTTTAGAGTCGTAAGTCGAGCGGTCTAAACCACCGCTTAGACTTTCGAACTCGACCCGTTTGGTCGATCTTTAGGATCCGACCAAGCATGGTTAGTGACCATAGATGCATAGGCAATAACCTTCCGAGGTTATACCTTATGGTCACCGAGTTTAAGTAGTTGTATGATAGGTAGATTATATGCCTTAGGTAAATTACCAAAATGCCATTTTCATGCATAATTGGACTTTAAGCATATGTAACCTAACTTTTGTCACCTAAACTAATTATGCGACCTATTTAAACATGTTTAGGCATATAATACTTGTCATAGGACTAGTTAGACGTCTCGAACGCGCGTTTGCGCGCACGACGCGTTAAAGTGGCGTAAGCTACCTTAATGGGCCGCGATGGGTCGAAAGCACTTAGGTTAGGTTCCAATTTAGAATGTAGGCTTTGTTAAACCATATCACATGAGTTCCTACACTCATTTGGTTTACAAGACCTCATTCTTTCCGATCTTCCGATTTAGGCGTCTGTTGTTTGACTAGCGATCCGATACTAGGTACCACTTGATTCCTTGATTGCCCGAGCCTTGATAGTTCACAAAATCAGGGATATCCTACAATCTCAAGTGAGTACATAGTTCCCCTATTTTATTGTTTTCAATTGTTTTGGGGTGATTCATATGTACAAAACGAATTTCAAGGTTTAAACGAGGATTTCAAAAACGATGGTTTATACTAAACTAATAACGATTTCAATAAGGTGAACAAGACTTGTTGGTTGTATTTACATAACAAATGACATTCATTAGCTCTGATCAAGCCGACCAGTATTAGGTTATGGTACCATAGGATCTGACAAATCCCTTTATCAGACTACACCCATGGTTATGTGTGGGGGGTTATGTAGGTAACGACCGAATCTGTTATTGTTAACTTACCCTTTGGTGGTTTGTTAATGCGAGAAACTAGTTAGACGAGTCACAAAGGTTTGAATGTTGTTAGCAAGACGACCAAAAGTAGTTTCACTATTAAAACGAATACGATCTTGGTACGAGTTAAACAATTTGAAACGAGATACACGATTTGAAACGAGTTAGACGAGTTAAACGATTGGTTTTGGGTAGTGATTAGATAATGGGACGGGTGTAGTATGATAGAATCATGGTAGATACGCCGCTGGTACATCTTATATATAAGTGCTTCTATCATATTACATTGTGTGTCATTATTTAGTTCACTGGGGAAACGATTTTGAAACGGTGTCACACAACGAGGTTTTCAAAACCATATAAACCATACGAGTTTTATTAACGAGTTTTTTTCGAGATGTTTACAAGTTGTTATACTAAAACAAATGTTTTTGAGTTAAGAGTCATGGCTACGAGATTTTATAAACTATAACCAATTTGATTTGAGTTGGTTAATTATGTTGCAATACACTTTTCTAAACGAGGTTTGTATTTTGACTCATGTAGTCTAACGAGATACTGCAACATATAAACAAGCCATGAATCCGATACTCCCATAAAACCTATGTACTCGCCAGCATTTCTTTGCTGACTTTACTTTTTACATATGTTTCAGGTGGTATTGCTTGATGTTGCTTGCTAGGAAGCTTGTGTCACATAGGACCTGGACGAGGCCTTAGTGATTTAAAAACAGTTATAAACAATATGTAGTTTGTTTGTTTTGATTTAAAGACAATGTACATTACATAATAATTCAATAAAACAAAACATTTGGTTACCATGGTTGTGAAACAATAATTCTGTTGCAACACTCCCCGACGTTTCCACCACGGTTTGTTGTTTTAACGTGGTCGGGGTGTGACATTGATGTTATCATTTTTCAAACTCTTTTTCTCAACAACGATTGGTGTTTTACCCTTCACATCAACTTTCTTTTGTTGAGTCTTCACAGTTTCAGTCTTAGAGTTCATGTTGGTACACTTTCGTGCAATGTGACCAACTTGGTTACATCTGAAACATGTTCGAGTATCAGCCACTCGACTTATGCCTTCAGACTGAGACTGAGAAGCTCTTTTCTCAAAGAACTCTTTGTTTGATTTTGAAAAAATTTCTTTCTCTTCATCAGCAAGTGAACTCGAACTATTCACAAACTTTTTCTTCTCGACAAACCTCTTGTTTGGAACATTTCTTTTCTGATACGGCTTACCCCCCGATAACCACCTGACCAGTTGTTTCTGTTGTTATTGTAAAAACGTGGTGGATTAACAGATTTCTTGTTGTAACCTTTTTCTTTCTCAAACCTCATTTTACTTTTATTTTGACTCAGATTGTTCACTTCTGACATTTCAACTTCAACCAATTTGAAAAAATTTGTCAATTTGTTCATGTTAACATTCTCAATCGGAAACTCTGAATCCGAAAACAACTTATCTGAACCCAACATCTTGTACATAACAAGATTTGATTCTTCATTTAAGTTGTTCTTGGACTTTTGTTTCGGAATGTATTTGTCCAAGAAACACCCATCTTCCTCAGTAGTGTCATTATCCGTTTTTAGCACATTTTCAACAACACCTTTTACAATATCATTTTGAACACTATCGTCATTGGAAGACATTAACGTGACATCAATGTTCTCCGGAAGTTTAACTTCACTTTCTTCCTCAATTTCAACCAACCCAGATTGTTTTTTCGTGTAGTTATCAAGAACAGGTGGTGGAACTCTATGAAAACCCACCCCGGTTCCATCAGAATAAACATCTTCGCCAGCTTTGTTTTTCTCTATGGGTTTGGGAACAATGTGTTGCAAAACAAAGCTTGCAGAGCTGTAACTATTAAGCTTCAACTGGATTCGCTCGTTTTCAATTCCAGCCTCTTGAAATTTAAGTTTCAGTTTAGCGATTTCATCCAGTTGTTTGTTGATTGATTCTTCTTTTACTCTCAGCACTGCTTTTAAATGCTCGTTTTCTTTAAAAGTTTTATCATTTCGATCATCACTATCTTTCATTGTGCTTTTGAGTTTTTCAAACTTTTCAGAAATTTGACGGTTTTCAAGAATTAACTTTTCATTTTCTTTTTTAACTTTTTCATGATCAATTTTATCATTTTCAATTTGGCTAGTTAATTCTCTTATCCATTCAGTTGAAGCTTTAACTGTTTTGTCACGATTGAGAATTTGATTCTCAACGCTTCTGACCTTTGCTCTCAGATCATCAACTTTCTTTCCGTTGAGATACGTGACTGTATTACAAAATTTGCACTCTTTGTTGCAATTTTTGCAATCAACATTTCCATCAGTTTTCTTACCTGACGCATTTGTTGACATGTTTGAACTGACCTGGCTTTTTGACTCAGACACGGAGTTAGAGTCTACCTCAAATGCCTTAGCAGCCAGCACTTTGTCAGCCATTTTTCCCAAGTTCTCAGCAGTCAACTTCTGCGTTGTATCAATAACCCCAGTATCAATCTTCTTTGATTTCTCTTGCTCTTCTTTCTCCTTTCTCTCTTTCTCTTCTTTCTCCTTTTTCTCTTTCTCTTCTTTCTCTTTCTCGTCTCTAGTTTCCCACCATTTATTCTGCCAATACTCATCTTCTTCTTTTAACTCCTTGATTATGGCTTCGATATCAAGCGTTTTGTCATCGATCGCAATGTTTCCATATGGGTCAAGATAACACTCTCTTTCCGGATCCCATCTTCTCGCTCTCCTCGCTTCCAGATAGATACAAGAAATTCTAATGATTCTGTTCTCAGCAATCATTTTTCTGTATCTATACTTCTGCTCTCCAGTTCGATTATCTTTCCAAGGAATAGGTTCGTCGTTTTTCGCCATGAATGCGTAACCAATCGCATCTTCTTCTGGTAGAACCTCTTGACTCCAATCATACCCCTCATCATCATAAATCACCGCAAGAGCTCTAGATTTCTCTTTGTTGTCTTCAACCTGCTTCAATCTAGGCGGCTCGGATTTATTCTGATGATAAATTGCCTTCTTGTAATAATCATCTCTGAAAGGATTTTCCGATTCATCAGCATATGCATTTCTGCATTCTCGCTTGAAGTAACCTTTCTGCTTACACTTGTAGCACGCCACTTTGGATTTATCGAACCCCAGCTTGGTAGATGGACCACCAATTGTCTTCTTGCCGATAATTTCCATAAAATGCTGTGCTCGACGAACGGCACTAGCCATAGCCCAACGAATATCAATTAACTCCATTTTTTCAGGATCTATTTGATCATAGTCCTCTTTCATTAGGTTGGTGTTGCCTATCATCCCTACGACTAATCCTTCATACGATTCCAACACAGATGCTAGGAAGATCATCTGCTGTTTAGCCGATTCTTCATCAAAATTCTGAGCATTCTTCAAGTCTATTGCAATGTTACATTGAAAACGATTCTTTGCATCAGAATGACTTGTAGATGATGAAGATCCACTATGATAACCACTGTGATTTCCACTGCTTTGACCACTTTGACTTTCTTTGTTTGATGTAGACACATTCTCAGCAGAAAACGCAGTTTTGGGAGAAGTTGCTTTTGGCATCATGCTTTTTGGATAATACAAATCCAAATTCTGCTGATAGGATGAGTGATTGACTTTGTACGTCTTCTTCAATTCCAACTCATGACATTCAAGTCTCTCAATCACCAAATCCACAGTCAACTTTGCAGGCTCAATTGTGTTTTTCAGCATAAGCGCATAATATCTCTAATCCATCTCGTCTGGTAATGAATCGAACAGTTTGTCGACAAGCTCTTCATCAGGAAATCTGATATCATGTCTTGCTAATTCCAACTTCAGATGACCAAACCTTTCTATCATTTTACAGACTGACTCATTCTTTGGACAACCAAACATATCAAACTCTTTCTTAAGAAGTTTCTTTTTACTTTTTACAATTTCAGCACTTCCTAGACATTTTTTTCTAGCTTATTCCAGAGATCTTTTGCATTTGAATAATTGATCAATGAGATTATGTCTTCCCGAACGGATTGAAATAACAATGCCACACATTTTTGCTCAGCTACAAATGCATCAATCTCTTTAGCTGATCTTAACGTTTCACCATTTTTGTTTCCATTTTCATAACCGTTTTTCAAACTTTTCCAGCTGGGAAATGCAAATGCCATCAACCAATCTTCAAACTTTCTTGACCACCGACTGTATTCCTCGATAGCCATTAGCTTTGGAGGTTTATTGAAGGTTCCAAAAGCACTTTCCGATTCCCAAGCTTCCTTTTTCTTCTCTTTCGGCAGATTCTCATTTTCTTTGCTTGATGAAGTATCATCGTTTCTGGAATTTCCCGTGAACGCGTACATGTCACTGAACATATTCAAAAATATATCATCCATCTTGAATATACCTACAAAATCAGCCAACACTTAGAAAAATTTTCAAATTTTTGAAAAATGTGACAAATGAGCGAAACTATCAACTATTGTGACAGATAAGCGAAACCACCCTAGTCTGTATAAGCGAAAGTAACAAATTGGTCGTATGAGCGACACTATGCTTGTCAGTAAGAGCGAAACTATATAGTTCGTATGAGCGAAAGTCAAATGTCCGTTCAAGCGAAACCTGTATGTTCATTCGAGCGAAACTATCAAGTTCTTTCGAGCGAAAGTACCGTAAAAGCGAAACCTGTATGTTCGAATAAGTGAAACTACAGATTGTTTTCAAGCAAAAGCTATGTATTACGAGCGAAACCTTCGATGTCCGGATAAGCGGAACCTAGTTTTTAACTGATTTTAACCCTTTTTAAGCCGTGTTTTAACCTAAAACTTTCTAGGGTTTGTTAATTGTATGTTTTACACGTTATACTCGATTTTTAGGCCATTTCAACCATAGGAACCAGTTCAATTCGAAAAAGTATGAGAGAAAGTGAGTAGAAATGAGAGAATTCTGTAGAATCAAGCTGTAGTAGTATGAACTCCTCGTCCTGAGCTCTGATACCACTTGTTGGACCGTGTTCCGACCCTAAACAGTCAGTTGAGAACATTCATCTTCACGTACGAAGGCGGAATCAACGTAAATTACACAGCTTTTCCTATTCAATTCCTTCTCTTTAATTGCTTTCTGATTACAATTTGACAGAGTTTCGTTACAAAAGCAATCCACAAGTTCCGCTCCAACGTACACGAATGACTGATCAGGTTTCGCTCAACCTGACTATTTATAGTCCACATGCTTTCGCTTATACGACATGCCGTATAAGCGAAACTACCTGCTAAACCACATGAGCGAAACCATATTGACACATAAGCGGAACTACTTCTACACATGTTCACAAAAGCAAAACTACAACATAAACTTCTAATTTGACTTTCAAGAACCTATGTTGACCTAAGATGTAATGCAGACGTAGTCAACAGACATTCCATGCATCAACAAGTAAGCTGATTGTGTTTCTGAAAATAAAACAAGTTCATTAATTTGAAACTTGAATTTTTTTTAAAAAAACAAAAATCAAAAACAGTTTGTGATATCTTCAAGGTCATTAGATTGGACTTGGATGATTAACTGTGAGGGAGTTGGATTCTCAAATTTTTGCCAAATCATAAAATTTGTTGATAGAGGAAATTGAATTACCAGGTTATGATTCCTGGAAGTCTAAAATGTTGTTACTTATGTTGGTGCACTACATCTGTTGATTTCGTCTTGGATCGAGTCATTCATTGTATTGTATAGATTAGGGAAAGTTTTACGAGAAAACTGGGAATTATATGTGTTTATAGTAAAGGTTTCGCTCATAGGGATATTTAGGAGAGGTTTCGCTTATATGTACCTGAAGGTTTCGCTTATATGAACACATGAGGTTTCGCTCATGTGTGCATGTACGTAAAAGCGAAACCTCCAGGCCTATATATAGCATGTCATTCGAGCGAAACCATAAGGATTCCTTGGTATTCCACGCCGAAGTGCTGCGGTGTGAAGAACAAGCTGTAATTAGTGTCATATTAATACAAACAGTAGATTAAGTGAATATTCAGTTGTCTCTACCTACGTTTCTTGTTATTCCGCACCTGAAACGAAGTTGAACGCCTCTGATCAACTCGTTCGGGTCGAACCATGATCCTACAAGTGGTATCAAAGCTTGGGAGGAGGAGTTCTGCAGAGATTAGCTGGATTTCATCATCATTTCTTTCTTCTACACCTTCTTTCATCAATTCAGAAAGTTTTATCGGTCGAAATCTGCTCAAAATTTCACAGACTGTGCGCAATTGAACATAGACAAACCCTGGAAAGTTTCAGATCAAAATACGGACTAAAAATGGATAAAATCACCTTCGGACTTGGTTCCGCTCTTTCGGATATAGTGTAGTTTCGCCTTTTTGGACAACTAGTTTCGCTCCTGTGTCATGTTATTGAGAGGTTCCGCTCCAAATTACTTAATATTTTCGCTCTTGAGTCACATTAAGTGAGGTTTCGCTCCAAGTGTATCTTTGAGGTTCCGCTTTTAAGACACATCAGTAGTTCCGCTCTTGTAAACATAGTAGTTTCACTCTTTTGAACTTGATAGTTTCGCTCCAAGTGCACATTAGGGTTTCGCTTATAGTGCAACATAAGGTTCCGCTCATTAGGACATCTGGTTTTCTCTTTTAGTGCACAACTCCTGGTTTCGCTTATTTGTCACATATTTTGAAATACGTGTTGAAAAGTCATGGATACCGAGTTTTATAACGCGTGCGCAACACCGTCTTGTCCAGCCACCATTGTTCAAGCCATAAATATAGAAAACAAGACGGGAACCACCCAAAAGCCCCCGAAATTGATGAATATCGAAGAATATTACGGGTGGAAAGATAGATTCGAGAACTGGTTTCAGGCTAATCATCTTAGGTCATGGGAATGTATATTGAAGAAATACGTGTTGCCTCGAACAGATTTGCAGGTTCTTAAAGAGTTATCAGAGTTCACGGATCAGGAACGGGTTATATACAAAGCCGAGAAAATGATGATTAGTCTGCTGCAACAAGCAATCAAAGAGGACATTTTCATTTTGTTACAGCATGACAAAACTGCAAAGTCGATCTGGGATGCACTTAAAGTCAAATTTGAGGGTAGTGAGAATATGATAAAAAGCAAAAAGGCGCTGCTTAAGAAAGAGTTTGATTTGTTCAGCAGCTTACCGGGTGAAGACACAAAGAAGTTGATTGAGAGATATTGTCACCTAGTGCGATCAATGTCAATGTTGAGTATTACAAAAGATCGTGAAGAGTGGGTGGACAAGCTAGCCGATGCATTACCACAGAAAGAGTAGGGAACATATCTGATGATTTTGAAGAACACGGGTGTTTATGATGGGTTAA